>NC_091144.1:9140774-9440774 GCF_041381155.1 Argopecten irradians
TTGTATTAGTTGTTTATCTTGGTATTAGATGTGTATCAATGGTATTAATTTTGTATCTGGTTATTTAGTTTGTGTATCTGGTTATATTAGTTTTTGTATCAGGGTATAAGTTTGTTTATTCCTAGTTTATTAGTTTTTGTATCTGGGTAAAAGTTGTGTATCTGCATAAAAGTTTGTGTATCTCGGTAATTAGGTTGTGTTTTTTTATACTAGTTATTAGTTTATGTAAATCTGGGTATAAGTTGTGTATCTTGCATATTAGTTGTGTGATATAGTGGAGTAGTTTGTGTATCTAGATATCTGCCTAGGTAAAAATATTTTGTTAAGTGTTTTGTAATGGAACGTTTACCCAAAAATTGAATATAGTACTAGTTAAAAACAACTTCCATGGGTGACGGTTTGGTGTAGTGGTTAAGTCACCTCGCCTTACTTCTAGCCCCGGCTGGGATTCGATCCCCCAGACCATTGAGAATGTCAGGAGAGTTCACCAATACGATAAGACCCTGGTCCCTTAGCGAGCTTTCATCCGGGCCATCGAAAGTGAGTTTTGCTTAAGTTGCAAAAAACTTATTCAGAATCGATGTAAAATAAATGCAGTTAAGAAACTATCCTTCAATACTTTATTATTGGTATTATGTAATGTAACATGTTTTGTCCAACTTGATATAGAGATTGTATCAAAAGGAAGACTCCATTGGAATTTAATTTCAAAAACGTTTTTGTTCATATTACTTGTAGTCATATGTCTAAAATGTTTTATATATAATTTTATACATTCTACAGAACTCATCAAAATTATTTCAGTCATTTTAGAAATCCATACGATTTCGGCATTATTGCTTTGCATGAAAAAGGAACCGGCAGGTTTTGTAACAATAAGTTATAAAGCACAACTGTAACCAGATTAATTTGACAAAGTCTTAATTATTACATATAGCCTTCCATCATATATACTGGATCACTAGAACATCAAACAAAGTCCTTAATTATTACATATAGCCCCCTCTTCCATCAAATATTAGGAACTGACACTGAACATCATTACATAAATACGTATAAAGTCATTAATTATTACATATAGCCTGTCATCGTATAAAGGACTGATACTTGACAGCATACAAAGTCTTAATTAATACCTATAGCCTTGCCATCGATATAGGACACTGAACATCATACAAAGTCTTAATTTTTACATATAGCCTGCCATCGTATATAGGACTGACACTGAACATCATAACAAAGTCTTAATTATTACATATAGCCTGCCATCGTAATATAGGACTGACACTGAAACATCATACAAAGCCTTCAATTATTACATACATAGCCTGCCAGCCTGCACATCATATATAGGACTAGATTACTGAACATCATACAAAGTCTTAATTATTACATATAGCCTGCCATCGTATATAGGACTGACACTGAACATCATACAAGAAAAGTCTTAATTATTACATGTATAGCCCTGCCATCGTATAATAGGACAGACACTGAACATCATACAAAGTCTTAATTATTACATATAGCCTGCCATCGTATATAGGACTGACACTGAACATCATACAAAGTCTTAATTATTACATATATAGCCTGTCATCATATATAAGGACTGACACTGAACATCATACAAAGTCTTAATTATTACATATAGCCTGCCATCATATATAGGACTGACACTGAACATCATACAAAGTCTTAATTATTACATATAGCCTGCCATCATATATAGGACTGACACTGAACATCATACAAAGTCTTAATTATTACATATAGCCTGTCATCACATATAGGACTGACACTGAACATCATTACAAAGTCTTAATTATTACATATAGCCTGCTCATCATATATAGGACTGACACTGAACATCATACAAAGTCTTAATTATTACATATAGCCTGCCATCATATATAGGACTGATACTGAACATACAATACAAAGTCTTAATTATTACATATATCCTGTCATCATATATAGGACTGACACTGAACATCATACAAAGTCTTAATTATTACATATAGCCTGCCATCACATATATAGGACTGACATATACTGAACAAAAAGGACATCAAACAAAGTCTTAATTATTACATATAGCCTGCCATCGTATATAGGACTGACACTGAACATCATACAAACACATATAGGTTCATCAACATATAGGACTGACACTAAACATCAAATATAGTCTTAATTATTACATATAGCCTGCCATCATATATAGGACTGACACTGAACATCATACAAAGTCTTAATTATTACATATAGCCTGCCATCATATATAGGACTGACACTGAACATCATACAAAGTCTTAATTATTACATATAGCCTGCCATCACATATAGGACTGACACTGAACATCATACAAAGTCTTAAATTATTACATATAGCCTGCCATCATATATAGGACTGACACTGAACATCATACAAAGTCTTAATTATTACATATAGCCTGCCATCACATATAGGACTGACACTGAACATCATACAAAGTCTTAATTATTACATATAGCCTGCCATCACATATAGGACTGACACTGAACATCATACAAAGTCTTAATTATTACATATAGCCTGCCATCATATATAGGACTGACACTGAACATCATACAAAGTCTTAAATATTACATTATAGCCTGCCTGCCATCACATATAGGACTGATCCTGAACATCATAACAAAGTCCTTAATTATACATAAACTTCCATCACATATAAACTGAACACTGAACATCATACAAAGTCTTAATTATTACATATAGCCTGCCATCATATATAGGACTGACACTGAACATCATACAAAGTCTTAATTATTACATATAGCCTGCCATCATATATAGGACTGATACTGAACATCATACAAAGTCTTGAATTATTACATATAGCCTGCCATCGTATATAGGACTGACACTGAACATCATACAAAGTCTTAATTATTACATATAGCCTCCATCATAAATAGGACTGACACTGAACATCATACAAAGTCTTAATTATTACATATAGCCTGTCATCGTATATAGGACTGACACTGAACATCATACAAAGTCTTAATTATTACATATAGCCTGCCATCATATATAGGACTGACACTGAACATCATACAAAGTCTTAATTATTACATATAGCCTGCCATCACATATAGGACTGACACTGAACATCATACAAAGTCTTAATTATTACATATAGCCTGCCATCACATATAGGACTGACACTGAACATCATACAAATTCTTAATTATTACATATAGCCTGCCATCGTATATAGGACTGACACTGAACATCATACAAAGTCTTAATTATTACATATAGCCTGCCATCATATATAGGACTGACACTGAACATCATACAAAGTCTTAATTATTAAATATAGCCTGCCATCGTATATAGGACTGACACTGAACATCATACAAAGTCTTAATTATTACATATAGCCTGCCATCATATATAGGACTGACACTGAACATCATACAAAGTCTTAATTATTACATATAGCCTGCCATCATATATAGGACTGACACTGAACATCATACAAAGTCTTAATTATTACATATAGCCTGCCATCATATATAGGACTGACACTGAACATCATACAAAGTCTTAATTATTACATATAGCCTGCCATCGTATATATAGGACTGACACTGAACATCATACAAAGTCTTAATTATTACATATAGCCTGCCATCATATATAGGACTGACACTGAACATCATACAAAGTCTTAATTATTACATATAGCCTGCCATCATATATAGGACTGACACTGAACATCATACAAAGTCTTAATTATTACATATAGCCTGTCATCATATATAGGACTGACACTGAACATCATACAAAGTCTTAATTATTACATATAGCCTGTCATCATATATAGGACTGACACTGAACATCATACAAAGTCTTAATTATTACATATAGCCTGCCATCATATATAGGACTGATACTGAACATCATACAAAGTCTTAATTATTACATATAGCCTGCCATCATATATAGGACTGACACTGAACATCATACAAAGTCTTAATTATTACATATAGCCTGCCATCATATATAGGACTGATACTGAACATCATACAAAGTCTTAATTATTACATATAGCCTGCCATCGTATATAGGACTGATACTGAACATCATACAAAGTCTTAATTATGCATATACCTGCCACATATAGGACTGACACTGACTCATACATCTTATTATTACATATAGCCTGCCATCAATATATAGGACTGACACTGAACATCATACAAAGTCTTAATTATTACATATAGCCTGCCATCGTATATAGGACTGACACTGAACATCATACAAAGTCTTAATTATTACATATAGCCTGCCATCACTGACACTGAACATCATACAAAGTCTTTAATTATCATACATATAGCCTGCCATCACATATAGGACTGACACTGAACATCATACAAAGACTTAATTATTACATATAGCCTGCCATCGTATATAGGACTGACACTGAACATCATACAAAGTCTTAATTATTACATATAGCCTGTCATCATATATAGGACTGACACTGAACATCATACAAAGTCTTAATTATTACATATAGCCTGCCATCGTATATAGGACTGACACTGAACATCATACAAAGTCTGAATTATTACATATAGCCTGCCATCGTATATAGGACTGACACTGAACATCATACAAAGTCTTAATTATTACATATAGCCTGCCATCACATATAGGACTGATACTGAACATCATACAAAGTCTTAATTATTACATATAGCCTGCCATCACATATAGGACTGACACTGAACATCATACAAAGTCTTAATTATTACATATAGCCTGCCATCATATATAGGACTGACACTGAACATCATACAAAGTCTTAATTATTACATATAGCCTGTCATCACATATATAGGACTGACACTGAACATCATACAAAGTCTTAATTATTACATATAGCCTGCCATCGTATATAGGACTGACACTGAACATCATACAAAGTCTTTAATTATTACATATAGCCTGCCGTCATATATAGGACTGACACTGAACATCCTACAAAGTCTAAATTATTACATATAGCCTGTCAACATATATAGGACTGACACTGAACATCATACAAAGTCTTAATTATAACATATAGCTGCCATCGTATATAGGACTGATACTGAACATCATACAAAGTCTTAATTATTACATATAGCCTGCCATCATATATAGGACTGACACTGAACATCATACAAAGTCTTAATTATTACATATAGCCTGTCATCACATATAGGACTGACACTGAACATCATACAAAGTCTTAATTATTACATATAGCCTGCCATCGTATATAGGACTGACACTGAACATCATACAAAGTCTTAATTATTACATATAGCCTGTCATCATATATAGGACTGACACTGAACATCATACAAAGTCTTAATTATTACATATAGCCTGCCATCACATATAGGAACTGACACTGAACATCTACAAAGTCTTAATTATAACATATAGCCTGCCGTCATATATAGAACTGACACTGAACATTCTACAAAGTCTGAATTATTACATATAGCCTGCCATCGTATATAGAACTGACACTGAACATCATACAAAGGCTTAATTATTACATATAGCCTGTCATCATATATAGGACTGATACTGAACATCATACAAAGTCTTAATTATTACATATAGCCTGCCGTCATATATAGAACTGACACTGAACATCCTACAAAGTTACATGGAGACCTTTGTGGTAGTTATGTTGTTAATAGTGATAAATTTTACTCTAGAGGTATGAATACAATATTGTTGTCCAAAGAGAAAGAACTATTTGATTGTCTAGACAGTACGTGGTTATCAATTTAATATTTTGCTCATATCTCCTTGACAGGTCCTTCATTAGACACATACTGTTTCCCTCCAGCCATCCACCTTCAGGGGACGGCCTGACATGGCCTCATGAGATATACCGCGGGGATAAGCTCCTCCAACTTTTATGACATAAACTTGACTGAGGATTCCTTCATATTTGTCTCACTAATGTATTTAATAGCCCAGCACCTCCAACAAACATAAAATCTTTCTATTTTTGTTTTGCTTGGGTCAAGATTATTTCTTAGCCATGTCTCGTGGGTATGGGTAGTATAATTATTCTTTAGAGATGCAGGATAAAAAAGTGGAGATGAATGTACTTTGAAATACAGGATTGGCAACATAAATCTGAATAACGAATCTAGGGAAACTGAAATGGAGCAATTCTCAAGTTTGAAACTTTTAACCAAAGATTATTAACAGTGTACTGATATTGTACAGTATTCACTCACTTCATGTTTTGAATGACCTGCTCTAGAATCAGACTAACAGATAAGGAAAATAGTAATAAATAGAAACTGTATAGTTTGTTTAGATCAATAATGTGAGGTTCTTTTTCGTTTTAAGTTCAATGTCATCAAATTTTGCTTCAAAGTACATGTAGAAAATGGATTGAGCAACAGGGAGTGCCTGCATACATTAGTCCTCTGTATTTTTTTTTTTAATTGATGTTGGATAACGAATATCTACCCTGTCAATATGTAGTGAATAGTGAATATTTATAGATGAATATGAAGTTTGTCCTCAGTCAGTTTATAGAGATATTTATATATTAACTGTTCTTGTGTATGGTTTAAATTGTAAGGTTCAAGGTATAAACGATTGATTGTGTTCATATGAAAGTATGTGTTAATTTGTCTTTTGAAAAGCAATTTACTTGACCATTTTGTATTTTACAGTCATAATTCAATCATATCAGGATTTTCAAACTTCCTTTACATGCACTACACAAGCATTCCAAATCTTTAGCTCAAACAGCACGTGAGCTTATGCTGTAGTGTGACGTCTATTTGTCGTCAATTCCCTTTAAACAACTTTTTCTCCAAAAATTGAAAGCCTAGAAACAGTAAGATTCAAGTTTGTATTAAGAAATTGGAATCAGATATTGGGCTTATAGCATGCTGAGATAAAGGGCTACCATGTTTGTTTAAATGAATGACCTTTACCAATATAAAATGAACATTCAAGGTCACAGGTCAAATAGGCTCAAATTTTCTTGTCAATAACTGAAAACCTAGACCCTGATATTTATAAGGCTTTGTGACATGTTCGGATAAAGGGCTACAAATTAAAGTTTGTTTTAATGAATGACTATGGGCTAAATTTCAGGTCACACAGGGGTCTTATAGGCTTAATACGTACTTTTTAAATGACTTCTTATTAATACATGTAACTAAGGGGCCTAGAGACCTGTTATTGGTTCTGTAGCTTGCTGTGATGAAGGACTACCAAGTGGTTCCTTCTTTAAAACAATAACTGCAGACGATGTTTACGTAGACTATGTAATTGACTCTTCCGTCTTTATAAAAATCATGCACCAAGATTACCAGGTAGTAGGTGAGCGATTCAGGCCCATAAGACCCTTGTTTTCTATATATGAATATTAGAACTTGTATGTTGTGGCAATAATATTTTTTATGGGTTACCAAGTGCGAAATTGGAAGCATTTATTAGATATTTAAGATTTGAGAGGTATATTAATATACAGCTTGCTAAAATCAATGTAATTTTTAAAAGTTCTCTTCCTGAACGTTTCTGGAGAATTTTGGAATTATTACATACTAGTGATATAGAAGTTTACCAACAAGTGGCTGTTGTTTACCATGTTTGTCAGCCTTGAAATAGTTTTTGAAAAGTCACAAGTTTTAACTTCTAACGAGAATTCAGATAATCATGATAAATAACAATCACACGTTGGGGAACTTGTTTATCCCATAAATTTAAATCTATCTTTGCTCTATAACATTTAGTGCCCTAATAGAGAGGAAATATTCTGCTGTTAATTCTTTGAATAATAATAATAATTGTGAATGCATTGTAGAAAAGCATTATACAATGTTGTCCAAAGTTAAAAGCCAATCAGAATCAAGATAGATTTGAAATGACCAATGAGAGGCATTTTAGGTGTTTAAAACATTGGTGTATGTAAACATATAAACAATAATCTATTTTTATGGAGTTTATCACATGATTGTGTCATTGTGAAACATACACAGTTATGGGATATCATGCTCAGTCCACATAGGCTTCCCTAATTGCATTGATATGATGCAGCTGGTGTATGTAAACTTTAAATTATCATGGTAATTGTATGTACAGTATATTGGTTACAATGTTCTAACCTGTTTAATTACATTAATATAGATATGTAGGTCATTATATGCTGATAATAATCATTTGTCCTATAGCATATTAAGCTGTTATCATATATTATTATTTTTCTCTGGCGTACACAGGCAAACTACATGTATCTTCAAGTCATTTTCACCCCAAAAATGTCCTGAAATTGAGGTCAATTAATGATGCCTTGAAACAAATCTGAAATTGAAGTCAAATTTCTGAGGATATGTTGTGCTCTTTTCAGGCATTAAATACTTGAGCTTTATATGGTCGCTTCGTGCTGAGAGTTTCACACTAACAATGCCAAAAAACACACAAAAACGGTAGCCTTATGATAGAATTTTATTATCTGGCTACTGCCACACAATACTTTTACTGCTCTTGTGCATCTCGTTTTCTTATTTCCCTGTAAAATATAATTTACATATTTATAAATATATGTACTACAAAGATAGAATACTATTGGTTTTACTATATACATAATACATGTATATATGTCACTTGTAATTATCGGACAATTAATGGCTTCGCATTACCATAATTTACTTATGAAAAGAAAATTTAAAAAGTGACGAACAACACATCCCTCTTAATGGGATCTTATTTTTTAAATTGGAAATTAATTATCATATTCTAGAGCCATTCATCGTTTGTCGGTTTTAATAAATTAAAGTGAACTCGATGTCATTTTACACAATATATTGCTTGATAAATGCTTATTTGACAGTATATTTACTTTAATTGACAAGCAGTCAAATGCTCGATATTTCCACCATATCTTCGTATACACTCTCTCATTTTCATTTTATACCTGTCAATGAAAAAAGGAATGTTTTTTTTCAATATCTAGTCCGCTTAATAATGTAATATTTGCATGATGACACATCTTTTTGATTTTTTACTGTATATGTGCTAATATTCTTGGTGTTTCAATTTCACTAAATGTGAGGATTCTCCAAACTTCGCGAAATTTAATACATTGCGAACAACCTCAAAAATCCTGGTTTTGCATGTATATTTAAAGGTTGCAAAATTGATTTGCGAAATAAACCTTCGCGAATATGTTCCGGACAAAAAGTCACGAACTTTAATAAAATGTATACACTCTTTTACTGCTTTTGTACATATGTTTTCTGCTTCTGGCGCTCGCAAATGTAATACTATATACTGGTACTATAAAATGTTATTATATTTGTTTTTCAATATAGATTATATGTATTATTTTTTACTTGTTATTATCGAACCGTGAAGCTTACGTTGATTTAGAAATGAAAATATATATATAAATATGCAAAACATATATCTCATAATTGTATCTTATTCTTGTTCTTAGAAATTAATGATTATATACTGGAGCCATTCAACATTTGCCAGTTTCAAGATTATTGAAATCAGTTCAGCGCCATTTCAAACAAGCTATGCCTGATCAATGATAATTTAACTGCAGATTTACCTCATACATTTCGGGAAACACGGTGGTTCCAGCTTCATTTGAAAACATCGGTTCCAACACCATTCTACATAATTGTAAGATATGTACCTATAAAATGAAAAGGTGTTCTTGTTATGGAATCTTACAACAATTAATATAAAACAATAATTCGCGACATTTTAATAACTTAACATTTATAGGGAGACTTCATACCACTGTTTGACATTTATAAGAGGAATATATACATTAACCGTAGGTGATCATCAACCTTCAAATATTCGTTGCGACAAAGATTCGTTACCTGAAAACATACTGCATGTATCTCAAGTGAAATAATATGCGTAATCCAATGATAAAGATAAGCAATTAAAATGATGTTAAATATTTCTTCATGTTTTCCTCATGTGGTCTCGGAGATTAAATTTTCACATGTATTGAAGTGTACTGCGTGAAATTTAATGTAGCGATCGCCGAAGCAAAAGGTCCTCTATATTTCATAACCCCCGTACCCACAGGAGGTAATTGATATACATGTACTTGTTTCATATATCATCATATCATCACACATAATCCTTGTACCTTGTACACTTCTATAGGCAGTGGCGTCGCTAACAGGAAATAAATGAATACGCAAATAAAGGGTATCCCCTGGAAAAATATTATGGTAAAGATTTTACGAGCGCCGAAGGCGCGAGATTTTGGTGTTAGGGGTTCCGGGGGACTCCCCTGATAACAAAATTTTACGAATTAAAATGGCAGAGATGAGTTTTACGACGCATTTTGTTGAATTTGCCAGCGCCGAAGGCGCGGGATTTTGGTGTTTGGTGTTTGGGCGGGGGGGGGGGGGGGGGTCCGGTGGTCTCCCCCCGAAAACAAATATTATGATTTAGAATGGCTGACATGAGTTTTACGATGCTTTCCTTGAATTTGCGCGCGCCGAAGGCGATAGATTTTTTGTGTTAGGGGGTCTCCCTCGGGGAAAAAATAAGATTTAGAATGGCTGACATGAGTTTTACGACGCATTTGATGAATTTGCGAGTACCGAAGGCGTGAGATTTTGTTGTTTTGGGGGTCCTAAGTTGTCCCCGGGAAAAATGTATTTTGATGCGCAAGATTTTGTTGTTAGGGGGCTACGGGGGTCTTCCCGAGAAAAAATATTACGATTTGAAATGGCTGAGATGAGTTTTATAATGTATTTTGGTGATTTTAAAGCGTTCCTTACACGGTAATTGTTCGATTTAAAGTTACCTGCATTTAGAAATGATAATTGTGAGTTCGTCATACCATTATGCAACCCTACTCGATCTGATCGTACCGGATTCAAACCATCGGCACATTGTTGTGTAATGCAAAATAATAATGAATTGAAGACATAAACAAATTAACCTTTTAAGAAGCATTTTTTGAAATAGTATAATCCCTTGATGGACATTTTTAGTCTAGTTCGTGTGTATTGAATTTTCATTATCTAAGGTTTGAACATGGTGTTCTTGAACGTTTTAGGAAACGCGCCGCACAGCGGAAAATTTTCTAAAATGAAGTACAAAAATGTGCATGAGGACCCTTTTTTCTTTCAAACTGGCTTCTTTATATCTTCTGTAAATCTTTATTTTGCAGCCACTAAATCTCATGAATATATTTTGCACTCGAAATACACTGGTTTACATGGATACAACCACGCAGTGTGGTCAGTTGTCCAGTCTGTCCAGCTATATTGTTGCGTTAATTGATCTCCATCTTTGGGATTTTCTTTACGAAGTCTTGATGATAAAGTGGATAATGTTTTATATCCGTCAATTATTATGATAATAAATGCCATTTTGATAAATTACATCATTCAGTTCCAGAATAATTTAGAATTGTATTGTGAACTGAAGCCGGAGTCTTGAATTGGCATTATTTTATTATTGACAATAGAATAAGATATCGTACATATCCTGATAGATATTTTACATGTGTCGATTTCAGGATTATGTCCGATTGGTTTTAATTTTCCAGTCAAGTGATCTATTATCTTTATACAACCTTCCTCCTCTTAAATGTAGAACGAGACACTTTCAAACATAACTCACCCTCGAGCTCCAGAGTTAACCCCTGTAATGTCTCCTGAAAAAATACACTCAAGAGTAATTACACACAGTATCATCATTGACTATAAAAATAAATGCTATGAGTGCCGTTGGCGAATCTAATGAGATATAAACAGATATATTTCTTGCAATGTTTACTACCATTCAACCGAAATGGTACTCTTTAGTTGTTTTTACATCCATTATTTCACAGCATACGAAAACACATCGTCCTTGACCCACGGTTGATTGCACTAGACTTCGCTACACTAGTACTTATCACAAGTGTAGCGTTCGCGTAGTGTATTGCAATCAACCGTGGGTCACTGACGATGACGAAAATAAAATATGAAGCACATAATATATGTAAGTTCTTATGACAATCCTCGTATCAGTCAATTCATTGATTTGATCGCGAAATCCCGTCGATTAAGTAAATTAATTTTTACGTCAATAGTTTGCGCGAAGACGACGTCGTATTTTTGTATAGAAATATGACGTTATGCTCACAAAAATACGACTTAATAATACAATTGTCTTATGAGTAAACTTTTTTATCACAAACATTCCTTGTGATATTCTACAGCTTGAATATATATTTTACAAAAGTACTGCAGAACAACTTTTTTTGCGTGCTATTGTGTATTTCATGGCCAGGCAGAAATCGCTAGAAATAAAATTTAGGAGATTTACAGTAGTTTGTGACTCATCGAAATGAAAGCGCATGATGGCAGTGGACAACGGATTGTGATATGTTTACTTACCTCCGAGGTCTTTGGACGCTACCATTGAAATGGCAACAAACAGCAACACAAGAATACACCTATTCATCTTTTTGAAGTAAACGCTACACCGCTGACGTTGTATGGAGTCAATGTTGAATAGCTCTTCGGATGAGGAGTGAAGAAAGCGACCAATTTATAGAAAAGAGATCAACAACCTGTCACCAGGTGAGACAAGATGGCATGCATTTATTGCCTGATAAAATTATATAGTTAGATACCGTTGGGTAGTTATTGGTTTGTCATAAAATTATTTTGGTGTTACAACACATTGCACCATATCCGAAGAATGATGTATTCTATATGTCTCCTGTCATTATTTTTCATTCGGCAAACGGACATATATTTTTTGTTCCTTTACGGCTAATGAGTGATCGGGTAGTGAAGTGGTTAAGTCACTCGCCTTTCTCCTAGCTAGTTGACCGTTGTTGAAAAACAAAAAGAACTAAAGCAAAAAATCATCACTAGGAATCCTGTATAATACCATGTATTAATCATTATTTTCTTCCACTCGGCAATTCTTTATTGCTATTAGAGAGTTCTGCATGGACTGTAACCAAATTTGGCTAGAAACATCCTTGGAGTAAGGGGCACAGAGTTTGTATAAATTTTGGCTCTGACCCCTTGGGGCAGGAGGGACCTGGCTCAATAGGGGAAATAGAGGTAAATCCTTTTTAATCGCTACTAGTCATTGTGTTATGCATGGAATGTAACCAAAATTGGCCAGAAACATCCTTGGAGGGAGGGGAACAGAGTTTGTGTACATTTTGGCACTGACCCCTCGGAGGCAGGAGGGGCGGGGCCCAATAGGGGAAATCGAGGTAAATCCTTTAAATCCGTACGTGTCATAGAGTTCTGCATGGAATGTAATCAAATTTGGCCAGAATTATCCCTTGGGGAAGGAGAACATAGTAAATTTTGGCTCTGACCCCTTGGTGACAGGAGGGGCGGGGCCTATTGGGGGAAATAGAGGTAAATCCTTTAAATCGCTACTAGTCATAGAGTGCTGCATGGAATGTAACCAAAGTTCTCCAGAAACATCCTTTGGGGAAGTGGAACATAAATTTTATACATCCTTTGGCTCTGACCCCCTGGAGCAGAAAGAATGGGTCCCAATAGGTAAATTAGAGGTAAATCGTTAAATTCCTTCAGAAAAGAAACAATGATCCTGTATTCAGAACCTTACTTGACATTACAATAACCAGGTGAGCGATACAGGCCCTCTGGGTATCTTGTTTTATTTGTGTTTCCTGATGAAACGTACTTCATTTGGTTTATTTCCAATGAGGATTATTAGATACGTGCATTCATGATTAGAAAAGAATTCTTATAATAGAACGGGTTTGATTCCCATACATAAAAATACCTCGTGCACACGTATATGTTGGACACCCCGCGTGAAATGTATACACGTGGCTCCAAATCAGGGTATTTTATTGAACATTGCCATAATAACTACATGTAAATCACTTGAATAAAGTTCGGTATCAATGAGTTGTCTTTTCTCCAGCTGGAAACTTGCTCACATATTCGTAGCTTATATTCCTATACACAATAGATATACAAATATATAAAAATACGATATATCCATGATATACATAAACAAAAATGTACTTCTACGCGTCCAGAAAATATCTGCAATAATATAAATGTATTTATTAATCACCAGATATATAGAGTATGTATCTTTGGAATATGAAATATACAATATACATGGTGCGAAGTTAACTCTCCAAAGATAAGAGATTCGTGTTAATGATAAATACTGACGCCAATTGATCAAAGTCAAAAGCATAGTAAGTGCAACTACACGATATATATATATGTATTGCATATATCGTTCTTACATATATGTAAGTATGATGTAGCAACTGGAGCTAGGAATGCTCAAAGTAACCATAGCTATTTTGAATTAAACCCGCTTTGAATTTGTTAATATTATATTTTTATTGTATCTTAAGCAATATTAACAAGATCCTGGTAAAGGTTTATTGAACAATCGGTAATGTGTACACAAATCGTTTCGACCCGATTCGAAAAAAAATCTCAATTCAAATCATCACGAAACAGACTATTTAAAGTAATACACTATCTTTTAATGTTACAGCACTTTGTCTTACTGGGGACGAAACAACCAAATGACACACTTACAAGTGTATAGTGTATGATGATATGGCACATGAAGTTTGCCACGTGGTTATGTGTATACTAAAAATTATATGTGTGTAACTGTCCTTCTATACGCATAATTAACTGGTACTCATTGTCATTCAACATTCCATCAAATATAGCTCTATACAAATCTTCCTGAAACATTTTAATAGACATCAAAATAATAATGGACATACAAGTAAATGATGCTCAGTTGTTACACCACCTACGTTAAAGTTATATTTCATGTTAAGTTCACTGAAACTATATGTCGCTTAAACATTTGATATTTGAACATGGATATGTAACTTGATGATTTAGCTCCCGAAAATTATATGCCGGCCTATCAGAGAGTCGAAATCTGGGAATCGTATATTCCTGGTTTTGAGTAAAGCGCCTTCAATCACCGCTATGTTCAGTACCTTCGGGTTTTGTCGGAATTCCGAATCGTATCACGGGACTGACGTCCACATGGCCTGCACGTGGTGAGCCAGGTAACTAGCGTAAGCGCACATGTGCTTGTTTACGTTTTCTTTCTGGCTTATATGAGCAAATCGTGCTGGTATATGTCGACAGCGCGAGTATTTGAAACATCTTATTCACACATTGCCATAATTCAATATTGTGTGTATCAAACATTGTAATGTGCGACTGTTATATCCATTGCAGAACCATTCTGCTGAGGTCGACCACATGTTTTGTTTGCGAAATATTGTTGACATTTTCTCTTGGTTTCACAGCTCTCGTATTACTTCGAGATTGTCGCGACGATGTTCGGAAGAGTTCGGAATGATTCGGCATCTTTCGAGCCTTTTTTTTTACGTGTACACGTTAATTTTTTTTTTTTTTTTTTTTTTTTACTTTTTAATTAAAAATACTTTCAGTGCTGCAACTTTATAAAAAGTGGTAAAATTAGAAAGTTTAAACCTCGGACAGAGGGAGAAAAATGTGTATAACACTTAAACAGTTTTCACTATGACAAAAAGAGCGAAACTGATAGACCATACAACTTTAACGTTACAGAGACATACTGGAAATTTTCTTTAATGATCACGTTTAAGTACAGAATTATAATTGCTTGCAGAATTTCTAAGCTGACACACGATACAAATCATAGTTCGAAAGCCGTTATTTATAAAATTTGTGTTGTACTAAATTCCACTTTTTTTATTTATGTAACAGAGTGATTAGATAGATTTCGAGCAAACGGTTTAAATTCCGATATGAAAATGTATGATGATTATACGAGTTTAACACTTATTCGATTTTCCCTTTAATGTTTGAATTGAACACAAATTGTGCTTTGCCTTTACGTTTAGTTTTTACATACTAGTTTTAGAGAGAAAATCACGTTGATATTGGTCTTCAAAATTAGTCACGCATTAAATCACATTTTGGTTGGTAATGGATGTTTTTTCACTATTATAAGACAAAGCATACTGTGCTTGTTTATTGAACATGAATTCGTTTACCAACATTTTGAGGTAAAACTATGATCCATTGACCTCTATCTATTAGTATTACAGTACTTTGTCTCACTGGGGACAAAACAACCAAATGACACACATGAAAGTGTAAATCATCATTATTATTATTATTATCTTTATTTCCTCCAAAATTAAAGAATACATAAAGAATGACATTTAACATGAAAACAATAAACAAAAAAAGCAAATAGATACACTTAACACTTAAATAAAGAAATCCAAAATGTTGAAAGATAGGGTAATTAAAATGTCATTGTCGTGCATTGTTTGTCATAGTTTGAGACCGGACATTTTGACTGTTGATCGTGAACAACCTCGGATGAGTCGAATACCCCGTATTCCTCGAACTATTGACATAGTCCCCTGCTGTTCGAGTTATAGGGGTTTTACTGTATTTACAAAATATGTACAAGTTCAAGTCTAATAATTAATAATTAGTTGAGATTAATCAAGGCAATGAAGATCACATGTTTTCAGGAGTCTATACAAAAAGATACATTTCCTTATCTAAACTCCTCTAAAGCACTGTTTGAGAAATCATAGGCAAATTCTATACCAAACAAGGTGTTACATAAATCAAAATCTGTTAAATTGTGAAGCGATGACATGAATTCTAATCCAAAATTATTCACCAAAAAACACCAGTACTCGTCACGAATTTCACTATTTTTATCACAATGCAAAATAACATGGGTAACATGGTCATTTAAAAGCATTCTACAATATTGACATAATTCTATACAATTTGATATTCGTGAGTTTACACAAACATTCAAAATACATGTACATGACTATTATTACTGTGGGAACTTCACAGCGAGTTCCAAACGAACGTGCAACCTATTTTTGGATGGATTCATTTGAATATAATAAAATCTTTACCATTTGAAATACACGTATTTTTACTAGGAGAAGTACCAGATTTAATATAATGAGTAAAATAATCACACAATGAGTATTTTCGAAATATACTTATGATGTCTGGTATGAAACCTTGTTGTTTTTCTGCATTCAAAAAATACGTAAAAAAATCTGATGACAAAAATTTTGTGAATCAAGAATCTACTATCCATGGCAATAATTCTTATAAACAATGATGTTCTGATGTCAATACAGCTGTATATGATTCTATGGTAACCCATCCGAGCAATGAAACACACATGTCAGTCCTGCTCCTCATCCTAAAGCCTTGAACACATTTTACAATAAAATTCTGCGCTCGTTCTAGCATACGTAGGTTTCCTCAATGTATAGAGCTCTATTTAAATAGTACCTATTGCATTTTTCAATCGATCTAAAAACATTTTTTTAAACTGATGGAATACGGCCATATTGGGTTTTGGTCTTTAATGCTTATTATCGTTATTCTAAGAAATTACATATATGAAGGAATCTTTCAGAAATTTCGTTTTAGATAGGTTCTGGGTTCCCCACAGTCCCTCTACAGTTGTCTTAATAAATGCTAAACATTGGTGGTAGTTGTAGGCAGATAGCTTTAATGTAATTAGAAAAAGAATCATACAATGAGTATTTTCCTAATTTACTTATGATGTCTGGTATGAAACCTTGTTTTTCTGCTTTCAAAAAATACATAAAAAATCTGGTGACAAAAATTTTGCAAATCCACTATCCATGGCAATTTTCTGATGTCAATATATGATTCTATGGTAACCCAACCGAGCAATGATACATGCATGCTGCCCTGTAAGTAGGGCAATCGCAATCATAAAAAGCGACTAAATTTAGGATCTTATTTTCTTTCCTAAAGCCTCCCTTGGCACCGCCTCACTTTTGGCCTTAAGTAGAGCGTTTGCCCCTGTGAGGAAGGCTCTGGCTTCTGTCCCCTGACCGAGACACACCAAAGTCTATAAAAGTGGTAGTTTCTGCTTCTGCTTAGCGCTCAGCATGCAGGTAGTGGGACGACTGGTTCGCCCGTTGTCAGTACATTGTATAATGTGACTGGATGGGGTGTGTTGCTTGGTGTCTTCGGCGGCATGATTCAGTGATACAGCGCTATATAAAGGGCAACAGTTCCACTATATACCGCAGTCTCCCAAAACACGCACCTCGCACAACATACACGCAACACAACGTATACATGAGAGGCCGTCCTAACATGATCAAAGATGTTAATAGGACGTTAATTAATCAAACAAACAAACAAAGACACATACATGTCAGTCCTGGTCCTCATTCTAAAGCCTTGAACAGATTTGACAATAAAATTCTGCGCTCGTTCTAGCATATGTATCTCTGATCTATTACATAAATAAGAAGCCACAACTCACATCCGAATGATCTTAATTTTGGCCAAGTTGGCAATAGTTGCAGGGTTAAAAGCATTAGGATGAGCACCTGACTTTAGAAGTGATATAATAACAGTTTTTAACTTACAACATGCCCTTTTAGTTCTTTCGACACTATTTTATAGTGATTTAACAATATACAAACGTGTTAGATTTCAGTAACTACTGATAGAACACAATTATAAAGTAAAATATTAGATATATATTGCACTTTGTGCGTTTATTGGATGACACCATAATATTATTTTTAGTTGAGGAGAACGCAAGCAGCCACTTCTGACTATAATTTTCACATATGTAAACCATGTCCTGCAAACTTTGATAATTTGTACTTAAAAGACACAGATCGTCTGCTTGAGTGGGTATATTAACTTTCTACAATCAATGTGCCTTTACCACATTTTTTTTATTTTGTTTAATAATTCATTGATGAAAATCGGATACATTTTGGAAGAGAGCAACCCCCTTTGTAAAATGTTATGTAATAATCAAACCTTTTTCCCAATGGTTAGGTGCATACTCGTTAACTGTGACCATATTAAATAAACATACAATATAATCAAACTTTTTTTTGCCAAAGTGTTCGTAAACTCTGCCATCATGCCCTCCGGCACTGTTGGTGTTTATTTTTTTTTACACAGATTAGATATTTCAACTCTTGTAACAGCGGTATTGAAAAAAAAAACCAATCCTTCCCAGCTTTGACATTAGCCTTTATATTTTCAATTTTTGTATTTTGCAAATTCAACATTAAATAGATCACTATGTTTATCTTTAAATATTGTGCTTAAATTTGAATGCAACGCATCAAATATATCCGAAAGTTCTCTAAGAATTTTTTCATTATATTTCAATTCTGTTATAGTATGTGTTGTTTTCCGTGCTTTTCTATTGTAAAGTTGCCAAAATAAAGTTTGATTTAACTCTCCACATTTATCAAGTTCAGAACACACACTGTGTTGACATATTCTTATCGAATGTACATTTGTTTTTTATAGCTTAAGAAACTAACGTCATTTGACCTTGGCCTACCATTTGCAATCCAAAGTTTCCTTTTAAAAGTGTATTCTTCTGAGGTTTCAGTCCCGTTGAAGTCTCGTTTCGACATAGATCAAAGAAGTTATGAGATTTTAAGATAAAATCTATCAATATCTTTAGCAAGTTGCCAGTTGCAAATTCTGTCAAAAAATTACATTTCTATTTTTAGTAGATTTTTTTATACGGGGACTTTAAGAAATGGTCCATTTGGCGGCCATTTTGAAATTGTGTCTTTTTTCGCTTTGAATAGCGCCACAGTTTTACCATTTTTTACTGAAATTGTTTTTACTTAAATCATCACTGCGCCAGTATTTTTAGCTGTATCGAACTAATTTTTGCTGTAAATCGTTACTGGGTTCGTGGTAATTAAAATATTGAGCATTAATGTGTGAAATGATACACTTTTGTCACTTTATTTTGACATTTAATGGTAATTTGGGCACTTTTATTTTTTACTCCAAAATACTGAAAAATAACAAATATTCAAATGGGGCAAAAAAGTAAGCACACGGACCCCTTATTTTTCTGCCTGATTTAGAAAGAACAACCCTTTCCCTGTTGATATGCAAAATATGAACAAAAGTTTAATACCAGAACTTTTTCTATAAAGGGTTAAATTTGGCAAAAATGGCTGAAAATGGTGCATTTTTTAGCTCAAAATTAAGGGGTAGGGGTAGCATATGTTGTTATTCTGAGAAAAAATATTAGTCTTATTAATCAAAACTGGTATGTTTTTAAAGAAGACTACTGGAAAATAAATTCTACAAACATCCATACATATCAAACACCTCGATAGGAAATTATGACTTTAATCTCATGTGTATATGGTCAAAACCGCAAAATTCCCATAAAATCCAATATTTTGTCAACTAGGTATCTTTGAGTGACAATATCTCAAAAACGAGCACACGGACATATGTTTTTTCTTCCATTTTCGTTTATAACATGAACTCCTATTTCCAAAAATCTATATGAGAAAAAAAGTTTAATACAAGAAAATTTTTGACTTCTCAGAAGTTTCCTTTTAAAAGTCATGATATTGTGCCGTTCTGATAACTCCTTACTCCAATATGGTTTCAGATTTTTTTTAATTTACTTATTGGCATTGTATTATTTGCTGCACACTTAATAGGGCTTATAATACTCATATAGAAAGTTTCAATATTTTCAATTGTTCCTGAAGCGGGTATAGTAACTGAATCTAGATATTCGTTGAGACATTCTCTGTATTTCTTCAAACAATTATTGATTCTTGCCTTCTCCCAATTGTATTTAATATAACATGTATTTGACATGGCCCATAAAGTTTTAAGATATATGCCACGTAGCAATGTTTATATGTGTGTAACTGTCCTTCTATACGCATCATTAACTGGTACTCATTATCCTTCAACAGCTGGGTTAGGGCAATTTACTGATTATTCGAAATATGGGGTTATGAGAACACACAACTTCTTGAAAAGAAACATTTACAATTCTGTAAAAGAAAAAGCACGGCAAATTTCATGGTATATGGAGAATCTGGAAGATACTCACTAGATATTGATGTTAGATTTAGAATGGCCAAAATTTGGTATATGTTGATTTGTAATGAAAAAAAATGATCAAGCCGTATATATAGTTTGAAGTATTTAATTCACGAAACAGGACAAATGCATTTTAAATGGATCACGTTTATCTAAAATACTTTTAATAATATCGGTTAAAGTCAAGTCTGGTTATATCAGAAAAATTGTATGCCAAATATAAACTTTTTATAGAACGAAGTTAAACAAAAATTGAAAGACCAGTTTATACAGCACTGGTTAAGTGATATAGAAAAATCATCTAGAGGAAATGATTAAATTACTTTTCAACACAACTTTGGTTTAGAAAATTACTTAAAGGGCAATAGTTCCACTATACAAGAAGACACAACATGAATATACCGCAGTCTCCCAAAACAGGCACCTCGCACAACATACACGCAACACACCGCATACATGGGAGGCCGTCCTTACATGACCATAGTTGTTAATAGGACGTTAATTAATCAAACAAACAAAGAAGATTATTTGATACGACTGAAAAATAAAGATTAAAAAATGTTATGTAAATTTAGAACTTCCAATTTTAAGGGTAGAAACCGGAAGATTGAGAGGGTTGCAAAAGAATGATAGAATATGTACATTGTGTAATATGGGTAAAGAAGGTACTAATGTTAAACAACTAAGATTATGTATTCCACCCTTTTATCACAAAAGTCAAAGCAAAGTTAAAATGGAAGGAATGTTCAGAATATTTAAATAAGAAGTTTTTAATATTAATATTAGTTAATTTATTAGAAAATGGTCATTACTTTGATAAAACGCTTGTTACATTGTACTTTTTTATCTCTAATACTATGCATGTATAATAATTGCAAAAAATACCATGTTCTATAACGTATATGTGTGTATCTCATGTACTACATTTTGTATGTCTACACGTGTATACACGTGCCTGTCATGTTCTATATCGTATACATGTGTATCTCATGTACTACATTTTGTATGTTTATATCTCTATATACACGTGCCTGTCATGCACTAAAACTGTATTATACATTGGACCTCTCTTGTCACACAGTTACTGTCAGGTCTGAGTGAATCTTGATCTCCAAGAAAACTCCTAGGAAAGCAATTATTGTATTAACGAAGATAAGTAAGTTAATAAATAATATATATTGATGCCTGTATTAACAAGATTTACATATTTCTGTACTTAGGTACATTTGTAAAAAACACAACTTTTGGAGGGCACTGTCATTTACAATACATGTTGTATGGTCACATTGAAACAAAATGATAAGATGTCTTCCTTTTCGCTCTTCAAGTGCCATTTGCCATCAGAATTTCTGAAATTATGTCTAAAGAATTTGATGTGTATGTACACACTGCATGGAAATTCTTTAATTTTTAGACTAGCCAATATGTAAAACGAAATCTGTCACACACCAATCCATGTACGCTTTTTTGGTATAAATTTTCGTAGTTTGCTCGTATTTTGGGCTTTACTTGATCTATGAATTTCTCGATAATTATTATACTCAATTTAAGTTTTTCATATACAAGTGTCTAGTATGATGTTATGTCCCATGAAGTTTTAAGATGTACGCCACGTGGTTATGTGTATACTAAACATTTATAGGCCTATGTGTGTAACTGTCCTTCTATACGCATGATTAATCTGTACTTATTGGTCATCCAACAGCTTGGTTAGGATAATTGGCTCATAATTCTATGGTGGCTGATATGTGCCATTTCGTTATTTCGTTATTTCGCCTTACAAAAGCGATGATCATCGTCTTTTCGCCCCGCTAATCACCGTGTTACTATGACCCCCTGACAATGGACGCCTTGTTTAATTCTGAACAGCTACATTAATTTTGTTATGCATTAATGGCCTCGGTAGCAGTGTGATATGATGGTTTATTTACCCGAATGCTTGTTACCGAGGGCTTGTTTATAATACCAAAAATTCGCGAAACGCTACTAAATATTCCTTAAACTTGATATGAATGAAAAGCGATATTTTACTCTTCGTTCGTCATTGTTGTACGATCGAAAAGTAACTGAAGTAATGTTTACCTTATTCAAAGGAATAATAATGGAGACAATATTTGTTGTGAATGTTATTTATGAATGACTTCTCAAAGTATTTCATCCGAGGGAAATACGACGTTATATATTTTCCCTCATATTTATAACAGTGTCTGTGATTAGTTGAAACACATCACATGACAGGGAAATAAAACGTCGTATTTACCAAATACCTCATATTTATACGACTGTCTGTGATTAGTTGAAACACATCACACGACAGGGAAATAAAACGTCGTATTTCCCCAATACCTCATATTTATAACAGTGTCTGTGATTAGTTGAAACACATCACATGACAAGGAAATAAAACGTCGTATATCCCTAATACCTCATATTTATAACAGTGTCTGTGATTAGTTGAAACACATCACATGACACTATCTCCCAATACTCACTCGATGACATCACTGAAGGGAAATAAAACGTCTTATCTCCCAAATACCTCGTATTTATAACGGTGTCTGTGATTAGTTGAAACGTCGTATTTCCGCAATACCTCATATTTATAACAGTGTCTGTGATTAGTTGAAACACATCACATGACAGGGAAATAAAACGTCGTATTTACCAAATACCTCATATTTATACGACTGTCTGTGATTAGTTGAAACACATCACACGACAGGGAAATAAAACGTCGTATTTCCCCAATACCTCATATTTATAACAGTGTCTGTGATTAGTTGAAACACATCACATGACAAGGAAATAAAACGTCGTATATCCCTAATACCTCATATTTATAACAGTGTCTGTGATTAGTTGAAACACATCACATGACAGGGAAATAAAACGTCGTATATCCCTAATACCTCATATTTATAAGAGTGTCTGTGATTAGTTGAAACACATCACATGACAAGGAAATAAAACGTCGTATTTCCCGCGGTATATAAAACATCGTATTTCCCTGGGGCACGTGCCCCTATGGTGATTACCCGTCTTTCACACAGAGATATCTCCCCTTCCAATTGTACATAGGTGACGGACGAAGAGTAAAACGTCATTTTTCATTCATCGCAAATTTAAGGAAAAATTTAACCCAGAATAGCAATTCGTGAATTTTCGGGCAAACCGTCGGGAAATATTACACTTCCGGGAAAAGAAACCTACATATCACACTGTCATCGGGGCCATGAATGCATAATATATCATAAAACAACCGTAGAACAACAACATTGTGCATTTTATCAGACTAAAACCAAGATGATAATCGAGTGCTCTTGACCAATGAAACATTATACTGACCTTTGAACTATTGCCACTGACGTAAGATCAACTGAGGTTTTACATAAGTCTTCCTGAGGCCTTGTCTTTAATAAATGTCAATGTGAAAATATGTTCTATTTGACTTTGACATTTAAATTTGTAAAATCAACAAAACTTTATTTCAGGGTGGCCTTTCAGCACCCAGTTTGGATCCGATTAACGCAAAAGGTTACAAACATATCTGGATTGCATAGTCAATTCCAGTATTAAATTTGGGAACAATGATCAAGTTTATATCATAATTGTGCAAAAGACATATGGTGGAGATATCAATAATTGTTCAGAATGTGCGACCTCTAACAATGTTAAAAGTATATTATACAATAGCTGAAAAAACCTTGGTCACCAGACTACAGAAAGTTCAGATACTATTCATCAGGGTCAAAAACGTTTCGTCCCTGAAAGAAACATTGCTGATACGAATAGGTTGATACAGGATTTGAATAAACTTATTTAGAGAATGAAGAGGGGTCTGTTATCTTTCTAGATCAACAGAAAGCTTTCAATAAAGTTGGATGGGGATGGAGATACAAATGTCTCAAACGATTTATATTTGGAATAAATCTGCTGGGTTTGGTACAAAAGAGAATGCGAAGAAGTATAAAAAAATGGTTTTATCTCAAAATATTTGGTCATATAAAGATCTGCAAGGCGGGACCAAAATGTAATGGGGGAATGTGCTTTATAGATGTTGGATTTTCACATTGAATAAACAATTTGTTATATAAAACCACAAACTACCATAACTTCATGGAATGCAAATGGACAATATTGGCTGCACTCATTAGACACTACATATGATATTACTGCTTGTGTAAATGCTCGGATATTAAATCGTTATACCTACTTGTATTTCTCTGTTTGAACAGCATGGTCCAAACTATTTAAGAGCGAATGAAACAAAAAAACATGCATGAACATTTGAATCAAGAATCATTTGACAATCATGATTGTCTTTAACAGAAAAAAAGCTTTTCATTAAGTCTTTCTCAAGTAGTGGACTACATACGATAGGTGATTTCGACACAGAACTAAAAGTTCATTACCGATCAAGATATTTATGTAGAAATCTATGAGATGATACAAACTGCCTATCAAAGTAATCCAATGACATGTAAGCGAATAGTATGTGAGAAAGATATATGAGGAAAACGTTTTCGTGGGTTCTGAATTGAATAATTGTGATTAAAACAATTCACTATACTTACTGAATAAAATTCAAACTGGAATAAAAATGTAATTAATGAACTCAACGGGAATACTAGACACGATGTTCAAATAAAATTGGAAAACCTTTACCAAAATTGATTTCAATGGAAATATATCTGGTAGAATTGTTTTATTCTACTGACATGACTTAAAGAATTCCAATGGATATGTAACCATCACATTTTATATACAGAAATGAAAATGATGAAATTCGGTAACTCCGACGAATATATATAACATGTACTCTTAGGATATGTATATAAAAACTATACAAAAGTAAGTAAGGTTATATATTCCTACATATATTCATATATCTATTTCGATTTATTTCATTTCTATTTCATATAACATATTTACACATACATGAGACATAAAAAGTATGACAGGAAATATAGATAACATTTCGTTCACACAAGAAAACGAAAAGAAAAAAAACCATCACATATATGAGATAGCATGCTGAGCCAGTATGAAAAAAACCAACTATAGTTTGATATATTTTGATGAATTACTATATATGATAAATTAGTTTTGCAAAACGTTTTGAAATTTTTGGGGAAAAAAACGAAGAAAAAAGAAGAGTTTTCTATGACTGTAAATAATTGTATATAATGGTATAATGAACAAATAATAATAATACTAATAATAAGGGGAAGTAACCAAGAGTGATTTTTCTTAACAGTCATGTATACGAAAATACTGTTTCTTACACAATACATAAAATACATACAAAGCAAAGCAGTTTTATGAATAGAAACAATATACATGTAGTTATATTAGCAGAAGTAATATTGATTAGTGAAGCAAGAGATAAATTTGAACAAAGAAATTTGTGATAAATTTTAAAGTGCTTTAATTTTGTGTTAATAGTTGCTAAATGTTAACATCAATTACCAGTTTACTATTGTGTATAATTTGTCATTCCTAAGGCTTGATTACATTCTTGATCATATTTACTCTACATATATCGTTTGTGACATTGGAGATAAAACCCCGTAGTGAAAACTGTGTATATCCTCTGGCAATTTACTTCGATACCTTTTCTTAAAGATGTTATGTTCCACTCTATTACGTAACCGGATTAATGTCACGGCCATCCTAATTGCCTAAAGGACACTGACCACGACTGATTAATCTCCCAATGAGCGTTATATGTCAATCATGATTCTGTGATTTTATTGTCTGTACATTTTTAATCGTGATATATTTTATTTGTAAATCAGTTTTGGTCTCCGACTTTGTATGGAACACAACGGAGACATTCTGGAACACACCAGAATAGCCCCCCCGTCAAGTCAAAGTTATCATCATTAAATTCCAAAGTTCAACTTCAACATTTTCCTACGTCATCTTTACTTCTTGACAAAACGTGCGGAAGTTACCGTATATTAATTGGTGGAGATAATCCTGGTAGTACCCACTTTTACGCTGGGTACGCTTTCCCGAAACCTCAACTGCCTAGCAAGTATTTCCCGCGAGTGACTCAAAGAAGGACCAACTCTATTCGGAATCACACAGACTGGATTTTAACCAAGACTGTGTTCGCCATATTTTGGAATTAACCAGGGTAACGTTTTGACGGTAACTATTTTTGGGATGGCATCATGTTACAGATGTGGGAGCCTCTTTGCTCCAAACCATCCGATGTGTTGTCCAGCAAACGGATGTTACTGTTTCAGATATGGAAACATTGGCCACTTTTCGAGAATGTGTTTTAATCGATCCGGACATTGTACTACAAACGTTGGTACAACAGGATATTACCACGGGACCAGTCAGCGTCCGAAACTGCCTATCCATCATGTTCCTGTCCCGAAACAATCTTCGGACAGTAAGTCCGTGATTCGAACAGCACCAAAGAAAAAGACCAAGTAAACATCCAAACGGCGGCGAGATTCTGAACGTCTCATGAAAGTCCGAGAAACGAAAAAGGCATTGTGTATTTTTCCATTCAGTGACATTGAAAATAGTGAACTTCAAAACGATTTCCAGAAAGACTCTACTACAGCAACCAGATAATTTCATTACAGTCAAAACTTGTTCGTACCAAAATTACCATCTCCAAAATATCAGAAAAGTGTGCAAAATTACAAAGAACAAACAAAATTCTACAAGAGGAATGTGCGCGCGCCAGAAATGTGAATGTAACCAAGTATGTGTCACAAATTACGGAACTAGAAAAAGCATTGGACAACAGAAAGAAAATTATGAAAAGCAAAGACGAAACAATCAGTACATTACAAACAACCGCGAAACAAAAAGAACAGAATTTCGGAGAAGGACGAGGAATTAAAACAGAAACAAAACATAATCACAAGTCTTCAAAAACAACTTAGTTACCACAGCGCTCCAAATACTACCAGACCGAATACTTTTCCCGGACCACAAAATTCACGACGTCAACGACCACCCATTTCTAGTCAACATCTAACCTATAACTTCAAACCAAACAGTGGACATCAATTATCAGTTTACTATTGTGTATACTTTGTCATTCCTAAGGCTTGATTATATTCTTGATCATATCTACATATATCGTTTGTGACATTTGAGATAAAACCCCGTAGTGAAAACTGTGTATATCCTCTGGCAATTTAATTCGACACCTTTCCTGAAAGATTTTATGTTCCATTCTATTACGTAACCGGATTAATGTCACGGCCATCCTAATTAATACATGGCATTCAAATGGATCATATAATACATATTGTACAAAGATACAGTTAGACGGTACTACATTCGGAAGAGTATAACTAATTGATTAGCCCAATGGGTTTGGGGTACGCTCCAGAAAGGATGCCTTTGATTTGGTTAAAAAGTAACTGATTCAGCCCCCTGTTCTCTCATATGCTGATTTCCTGAAGGATTTCCTTGTACATACTGAAGTTCTTCAGGCTTGGGTGCGGTTTTGTACCAGGTACAAGATGGAAAGGAGAAGGTTATTGCGTATGCGAGTCGAGGCCTTAGGCCTTTGATTACCTCTATGGTAATAAGTTTGAAGTTGTGATAAACAATAACCAACTAACTTATGTGTTGGGTAAGGCTAAACTATATAAGCTAGATGCCACCGGTCAGAGGTGGGTGGCAGCACTTGCCAACTATAATTTTACTCTGAGATACCGAGCTGGGAAAAATAACCTAGATGCCGACGGTCTCTCAAAAATGTCTTTGGTACAACCTGAATCTGTTCATGCTATATGCCAGTCTTGGTGTCTAATGTGCCTCCATTAGTGGAAGTGTATCTGACGTTGCCGTAGCTCATGTGGCAGGTAAGTGTGCGGTGGAATCTGATACTATTAGCACAGTAGACTGGAAACAGAAACAACAGGTAGATCAAGACATCACTAGAGTTTCTGACCTGGTAAGAACCGGTTTTCATCCTAGGGGAAAACCATTACAGAATGAGTCCCCATATGTTCAAAAACTCCTACGAGCTTGGAGCAAAATTGTGTGTTTGCGAGATGGTGTTCTCTATAGAACCGCTTCTCTTGATGGTCAGAAAGTAAACCAGCTCGTCCTTCCAAAGCATTACCATTCCCTAGCATTTAAAGGTGTTCATGATGATGTTGGACACCAGGAAAGGGAAATAACTCTTTGGTTGGCTCGTCAGCGCTTTTACTGGCCTGGTATGGAGAAGAATGTGAACACAAAAGTTGACACTTGTGGCCGCTGTATAAGACGTAAGACTCCAGTCAAACTTGTTGCTGAGTTGGGTGCCAATAGAATCCTCTAGACCACTTCAGATACTCTGGAGAAATCCTCAAGTGGCTATGAGAACATTTTGGTTATAACTGATCACTTTACCAGATATGCTCAGGCGGGTGCCTTGTCGTAACCAGACAGCACATACAACAGCTAAGGCTCTGTACGAGAAGTTCATTGCCAATTATAGCTTCCCTGAGCAGCTTCACAGTGATCAAGGACGTAACTTTGAGAACAAAATTATAAAGAAGCTGTGTAAAATCGCAGGGGTTCAAAAGACCAGAACCATTCCCTATCACCCTAAGGCAAACGGCTCAGCAGAGGACTAGCAACCCTTGATGAGCACAATAAACACGACTGGACATCTTACATAGCGCCCCTGGTTTTAAGCCTACAATGCAACAAAGAGCGACGCCCCCGGGTACCCACCTCATTACCTAACCGATTGTCAGTAGGTGCGTTTCTAGGCTTCAACCCTGCTGAACAACAGGAAGCTGTTGACCCGTCATCCTATGTGGGTAAATTACAGGGCCGCATGGAATTTGCGTACGAGAATGCTCATCACACTGCATACAAAAGAGCTGCTCAGAACAAAGACCGATATGACAGGTCAGTTCGTGAATCAAGTTGGAGGTTGGTGACCGTGTTTTGGTACGCTAAACTAGTCTCAAGGGAAAAAATTAATAGGCTTATAGGTGGGAACAGGAACCCTATTTGGTGACTTCCATTCCAAATAGTGATATTCCTGTCTATAAGGTTGCACCTGAATCTGGTAAGGGATCCAAACGAACCCTTCAAAGAAATTTGTTGCTGCCTTTCCACTCTTGCAGTGGATGATCCCCCTTAGGTAGATAACCGCAAGGGCAACAGACCAAAACAGCCAATCCCTATACGACAATTAGGTCCAGAATCAACCTCTTTATCTGAATCCGGTTCGGAATCAGAGAGCGAGCTCTATCCTGTTATGAGAAGACGTACTAGACAATCGAGAAACCGGAAGCCCAGTGAGGTAGGCCTCAGCCCAATACCCAGACCTAGTCAATCTACTATTTACTCTAGTACGGTTGGGTGTAGCGAACATGTTCCGTTGCAGGAACTCGATTACGATCCCTCAAAAAGTCTTCACTCAATCGGTCTGCCCACAGAAAATCCTACCGATGACACCATGAGTGTTGAGGAGGAGATCGAGGGTGATGAGGGCATGGTTGCCCAACCGGTTTTGAGGAGATCGACTCGGCCATCTAAACCTCCGGAACGTTGGGGCTTATACGGTTTCCTCTTTGGCAACTGCTGAAAAAAAGAGTAGAGAGAAATCTTCGTGTGAGTTGAATACACAATTTCCATTTTAACTTTTATTATACTTATAATTATTCCTTGGAAAGTAAGTACCGGCTGGTAGGGGGTCCCCCAACCGCTGAGAAATTCCGGGATGACAATTGTAACTTTTCGAGTCGGGTTGCGTATTTCAGCAATCACCAAGTAAAAGTAATATATAAGGGATTCGGTTCCAGCCTAGCACTACTCCATAAAAGAACAAAGTCAGGAATAAAAATCAACTTATGATTTATTAAGATCACTAATCATCAAAGTACAGGTACTGGATACATGGAGATTTACAAAGGCTATACAAACATTCTACACTAAACACTGATCTATATCCTTGAATACATTATTGGAATATGGAACATTTCCATAGATGGAGGTGCTTCCATCTATACTGGTATAATGCTCCGAATATGGAGAAATAAATACCTAGAGTTTTAATGTAGCAGAGTTTTAATTAAATGTTGTTTTATTTTAACTTTGTATGCGTGTGATATAGCGCGCCGCGCATGCGATGTTCTTATTGTGTGTTCGTCTATAAGTATTGTTAGCTTGTCGTATATACGTTTGTACTATGTCCGTGAGAGAGAGTTTACCTGTATAGTCACGTCGTCTGTCACGTGTTCGTTATGTATATTGATATGTCACGTGATATACAAGTAAGTAAGTATGGGATATGTATGGATGCCTCGTTTTGGGTTGTGTGCTTTGTCTTTGACGTTTTACCGCCTTTTTAATATATAGCCACTAGACTTTTGACATTGACGGCGACGGACGTACTCTGTCCACTCCGTGCATATAACGAATCGTCCAGAGACTGCCTATTTGGTATGTATTATTGTACTATTATTATTTATTTACTACTGTAAGAATAACAATTCCTATCGTTATATCTATATTTACTTTAGTCGGTATAGACGCGTTTTTGTCTCTATCGTGATTCTCTTTCTACTTGTAAGATCACATTCTTACCTGTTTAATCGATATGTATCTTCATTTTACAGAGTATATATCTATATTGCTACACCTGTAATGCAAGGCTGAAAGCATGTAGTGCCCTTAACCCATTGTTAGGGTAGGTACAGTTGTAAATGTTTGACTTATATGCGTAATTACATAATTACCATGAATCTGTTTTAATACGTATATCTTGTACATGAAGAACCATTATCTTGTAAATGTAAAGCAAATTGTATTTATTATAGTTTGTAGTGAGATACAGTGTATATGAAGTATCTCATAGAGACCGTATTATTATAAAATGATGTATAACGCTATTGTGAGTAGTTGTCAGGGTAAAAGTCTAAAAGTGTCTATGTAACGTTTGGTAGATTCTATATGTATTGTCCATATGAAGTTATCTTATATGTTATTATTTTATTGTAGGGTACAGTTTTAACCCTTATAGTGCCGTAGGGCCGATTTGGGCCGATCTTCGGGTTTCTAGAAGTGCCAGAGGGCCGATTGGGCCGATCTTCGGGTTTCCAGAGTGCCAGAGGGCCGATTGGGCCGATCTCAAAAATACCAGACCCCATTTTGCTTTATTTTGATATTTGCGTATATATGACTGAATTAACGTAAATGACCGTAAATAAATATCTTCCGAAATTTCAACCGACGTCATTTTATGACGTCAAATATGACGTAGCATGACGTCATTTACAAAGGATAGACGTCATCTTGATCCAGACATTTCCACCCTTTTTTAGGCCTATTACTTGTTTTTCATTCAGTTTCATGCGCATTACACAGAATAGAGAGACAATTTTATTAATGTTATATCACTATATTCTTATCAATACACTATGCTGCTCATTTATCTTGTATATGCATAGTGTTATATTTTTATTCTCCTCGTCATCTCTTCAATAAAAACGACATAGGAGAACATGTTTACAGGATGACCGGGGTCGTACCGAAACATGCGTCTAGCAAAAAGCTATTCTCAGCTTTATTTGGTCACAGTACCACAACTAACTAATTCGCGGCCTTAACACACATATTCTATTGTACATGTATTATATGGATTCCATAGCGTTAACGGCATACATTCCTATATAAACCAGTCAATATTTCGGTAAATAAATATAACCTCACGTTTTAGAACTCATAAAAAAAATATTACATTACTGCATGTCCATGTCATTTTTGTACATAATTATGTTTTATGAAGCTTGAGGTTTATATATACTACAATTGTATATATCAATAAGAAATCGCAAGTTTAATTGACTGTCCACAGAATATGATATCTGACTACAGACCAAAGAGATTTTGACATATAAATGTGAAACTACCCAACGGTACCGGCGTCATATGAAATATGGTATGCATATTAAGTTCACACTGTCAAGTAGAGGTATCAAGTGTAAGATCTGCAGCGTGTTCCATTTAGTTTTGCTGGGACAAACCTGGCGTTCAGCTTACGACTTCATTCCCTTACACTACTCGTACTTGGGGTGTAAACACTTTAGCATAAAAGGGAGTGTGTGAGTTTGCCCGTTGTCAGTATAATGACCGAGGGTGTGTGTCTCTGCCGGCATGTTTCAGTGAGATAGCACTATAAATGGACAAGAGATTCCACTATAGCAAAGAGACATAGCATGAATAAAAACTATGAATTAATATGATATAAAACCTAATCATACAACTATTAATTGCGCCCAAAATCATTTGGCAACAAATGGAAATACTTTAACAACGCATTTACGGTAAAAAAATACAGAAACTTCTAGGAATAAAGAATATATCCTCGAGATTCTTCGTAAGAAGATGCCATTCGCGGAATATAGGAGCACTTTTCTGAAGTCTGTCTTGTCCAGAATGTTAGGTCGAGGATCAGAATGTCAAAGAGCACTGCAAAGAGTGGGTCCAAGAGATGCGAGTGAAACTGCATATAAAATCGTACATATAGCTAGGCTATCCCCCCATCGTCGGTTATTCCCCCTTCTCCCCCCCCCCCCCCCTATCGTCGGTTATCCACGTTAATCAGCCTACAGAGCGTATAAGTATAGACACTGGGTTTCCAATGGTACTATCCCCTACAAACATATATCACTACAGTATATGGTCACTGCATATACATAATTACATATACATAACGGAATATTTCCACTGCCAATATCTAAAGTAAAATATATCCGTTAAAAACAGCACAGAAACTAGTGACCGCCTTTCCAATATCATCCGTCGTTAGCCACATATATACAATGTATACTTATTGCAACAGACAGGCAGTCCCGTCTCATGAAGATGGCCTATTTGCAGACCGTCGTGCTAATACTAGGAGATGTATCATTCCGACTATTTCAAGCATATTTCATCTAAAATTAAAATATAAATCGGCATAATGTTCCAACCTTAGTGGGCACAAAGAGAAAACAAAACATGTGTGGGAAAAAGATCACTGAAAATCCTTACTGAATAATGATCAGCGCGTACATAATGTACATTAATAATATAGACAGACCTGTAACATCTAGATTCTTTAAATGATCCAGCATGTTTTAGTGGGACCTCTTGTTGCTTTATCAATCTGCTGAATATTACCGAGAAACCGATGTCCATGACAAGTTAAACACGTGTTTGGTCTGAGGCCGGGAGCACAGGGGTCCGAGAATAAGTTAAAGTTTATATCAACTTGGACCCACCCGAGTGTCCATAGACCATTTCTAGAGGTCTTAGGGTTCTAGATTAAAACAGTGAAGTTCATATTCTATCTGTACACGAGAAGGGAGAAAAACTCCCCGAGACAAAAACATCCACCACACCAAGTTTTAGAAACAGAGACCTGGCACGATTTTTTTAACCAACAGTTTACATATATATATATATATATATATATTATAGATACTATAATATATATATGTATACTGTTAAAAAAATCGTGCCAGGTCCGTGTGGTTTTAGCGGTTAAATAGTCATTTTTCGAGTGGGTATTATTACAATTCAATTTAATTCAATTTTATTAACACTTTTACTATTACACATGTAATTCTATAGCTAAACAAATAACAACAACATGAACACAATAAACATACAATAAGTGCCAAAATGGTACTACTGTTGGAAAGAGGAGTGATAATTTTCCATTCAATATCATCCTTCATAACTAATATATAAAGTGCGTCACTAAGATGACACCATCCTCGATATTCCAGGGGTTCCAATCACTTACGATCTCTACACCCCTGGACCCTTTCATAGTAAAATTGGAGGCAGCTCATCGGAAAAGAGCTGAACCAATCACAGGCATTTCCTTTGAAGACTACAGAGAGAGCGACGCCAAACATCAACGCCACACAGCCAACCACAGTGGGTGACACCCTTATATCCCTACGGCCCAAAGGCCGAAGGCCAGTTAGTCCGAAGGCCCGTTAGTCCGAAAATTAGTAAATATTGCAAGTTAGAGAGTTGTTATAATTAACGTATTTTGACGAAAACATTTTTCGGCACTGATGATCTGACAATTTCTATGGACAGCAAGTTGTCATTTCTTCATGAGCAATGCCAGGTCAAAATTACATCAAAATAAAAAAAATAGATAAAAAAAATAATAAAATAACATCTTACATTTTATAGGATATCTCACAAGCATACATTCTATGGATTATCTTACAAACATGCAAGCTTTAAAATGTCCGATTGTTAGCCTTTTGTACACTGTATTGCATTAGGATTAACATTGCTTCATGAATAAATGATGTATTATAATATAATCAAATCTTATCGAAAAATGACTTTTATTATACCTGTAAACGTCGTTATATTGTACAATATATACATGAATTTAAGGACTTATTTTTGCTTCCCCATTCTTTGAATTGTTTATTCTACCCATAATGATGGAAATGGTCCGCATAATGATATTTTTTCGGGGAAATATTAAACAGGATCACATTGTACATATACAAAATAATACTCTTTAATATCAGATACGTTTATGTATTTCAAGATTATGCTCTTTTTGAAAATACGCTACATTTCGTTGTTTCATATCATTTTCCGTATCAATTCTATAGTCACATACATGTAAGTATACCTTAGCAAGTTTACAACAAATCTTTTGCATTGAAAACTGTAATAAACGTTTGTTTCATTTCAAGTACTATTCGCATATAAATCCCAATTGTATTACCTGTTTTCGGACTATCGGGCCTTCGGACTATTGGGCCTTCGTGCTAACGGGCCTTAGGACTAATGGGCCTTCGGACTGACGGGCCTTCGGACTATTGGGCCGTAGGGATATAAGGCGGTCACCCCACAGTGTACCGTTACATGGCTCGGGCATGGATCTGATCCCCTGGAGTATCGAGGATGACATGACACAGAAAGTCCTAAATCGGGGTTTGGATCAGCGTGCTAAACACCTATACATGTATGTCCTGAAATTACCAATCGAAAATTATTCTTATTATAACTATAAGCAATCAGTCTGTAATTTTGCTACTGTCGCTCGAAAATGGGAAATGAAACCATGAAAATTGATTAAAATTTGTCCCATGCATGAAATATATAAAAAAAGACGTGGTCGAATACTTTTGGCACGGTATATTGCCCAGTATGCATCGACTCTATCTAAGTGCCTAACAGAGTGAGACATGCAACGTATTGAACAATGATTATGTGGTTGTACGGGTACATGTGCGTGTACATGATCAATATAGATGTGCGAGGAATTGGATCAGTACTTTTTTTTCATTTCATAAATGTATTGGAATTTGCATATATCCGACCGCTTAATGTTATGGAATAAAATAAGTTTACGATTATTTATTAGTGTTTGTAGATATCTGTTTTTCTTTTGGATCCGAAGAATTCGGTGAAAACCCATAAATTACACACGTTCGATGTCACTTCCATCGGCAAATCGCGCCTCAATATCTTTGACGTGATCACTCTCGACGAGTCTATTTACGTCGCGTCATCAATTTTTGGCGTCATCAATTATTACGTCATTTCTGGCAAATTCAAAAATTCGGCAGTGAAAGGGTTAAGGAAATACACGGAAAGCAGGCTGTCGTTTACAGAGACGTGATTTGGCTAGAATACGACGTTTTATGACATACCAATCTTGCAGCATGGTTCAGGTGACTTCCATGAACATAACAGAACATATTTTATACATGTTTCCTGATAAAAAAAAATATATGTACTTTGTGTCATTTTCGTTATCTGTCGAATCTCAATACTTGACTCTAACGTTAACGCTACAGATTCAAATCGTCGGTTAGTTCGACAGTTATTCGTCGCACAAGTAATTATAATGATACAATATACATTCCATTAATTATGTCAATATCAGTAATGAATATAATTACGACTCTCTGTCTTTTAATCACGTATATCACATTGGGTGAAGTTGAGTTTTACCATTCTCAGATCGGGGCTAGGCCTCCATTGTTCTGATAGGAAATATGACGATGTCATGAATTTACATTCCTGTGTATAATATTCGCCGTTACGGATCGTAACACAATATTTTAATGTATTTTGCCTTATTTCACTGTGCTGATACCTCATTTTTTAAACAATCCTATGTAACTTTTAATATATCATTATCCTTCCATGTTTATGTGACCGCCACCTGTCGCCATGTATGGGGTCCCCAAACCGTCAACAGTGTTGCGTCACAGGGGTGTACAATTCCACTAGCCCGACGTCCGGGGCTAGTGATTTTCAGGTCAGAGCTAGTGGCTTCACGATCATTACTAGCCCGTGGGCTAGTGAAAATTTCTGTTAAAATCTATATTCACATTGAAATTTTAGTTGTAAATCAGCAGTTTAGCCTTTTATTGCCGTTCAGAATTCGACTAGCAGTAAATGTGTCGTCAAAACTGAAGCAAAACGATATCGTTGCATTACCACAGGTGGTTCCCAAACGTAAATAACATTCTTCAACTAGATGCATCAAACGTTTTGTTATGTAATTGATGAAAGTTAAGCGCTTGAGTGACCCAGATGGCCATGTGTTTGCCGAGGTTGCTGACAGACAGGGAACGGGAAAATCTAGATTTCTTGACTCTAGACAAGAATCAATTATGAAGTGACATTTTTATTATCTAGCATCATTATCATTTTAGTGTTATAAATTTGAGTATATGGGGGTTGGATTCCAAAAAGCAAACTACTGCTGTGCGATGGATAGCGGATCATTTTGAAGTCTAAATTAAAATACATTCCAGTAAAAATGTTGTCATGTACACTTGCAGATACATAGGTGATGCTTAGTTAACACAGCGGTTTGACACAAATAAACCCACTGAATGTTTTTCAAAATAAATTTAATAGAGGTTTCATAGTAATATAGGTACAATATTTTTGCATATTTTTCATCTTATCTTTCGCATATTTTTATGATATATTGAAAACATTGTAGATACTACTAATCATTTACAAAATATTTTAATGTAGTAAAATGTAAAAATTGATTTTGTGTAGTTCTTGGAAATAAATCTATATGAAATTCAATAACAAATTGACATCATTTTTATTCAAATACTAAATGTATCATGCAAATGTATTACTAGATAAAAAAAAAAAATTCAATGCTCATAAAAAAATTAGGGAAAATAAGTAAGTGTTCAGTAAAACAGTTATTTCAATTAAAACTATTTTTTACAGAATTTTCATGAACAGTACTATTTACTAAATTCATCATAACCTATAAAATGAAAACAGCAGATAATAACATACTGATTGTTCATTTACATTTTCCTGCTAAGCTTTTAATATCAAAGTTAAACTTAATAGAATATACTTATTATTTGTCTCTTATCTTTCTATATATAATGATAGTTTTAAAGGAAATATCTCAGTGAAATGAAGAACCATAAATTCCAAATCGTTTAAAGCATTTTGCATGCGATGGCATTGCCTTGTATTATCAATATTGACTCAAGAATGTTTTTACTAACTAAATGAATACCTGGTACCTATGAAAACAATCGGTGCAATATCTTTATTAGCGGAATGGTACTATTATCCTTAACACACTGTTAGACATGTACGTTTGTTCTGTACAGGTTTGTAAAAAAATCCAGATCGAGAATAAAATGAACATATAAAAACAAACGAAAAATAGGGCTAGTAGAACTTCTGATCATGGCTAGTGAAAAAATCCGATGCTACTAGCCCTTGGGCTAGTGCAAAATTTTTAGAATTGTACACCCCTTGCGTCTATAATACGATGGGGGATGTAATCTGCGTCATTTCCATCCCTACATGCAATTGTAATATCTTTGGATTGAAGCTTATATAAAGTGCTAGCTTTGATTGTTTAATGTAATACAGGGCGCCATCCAAAACTTTGTCCTTTTGTGCATCGACTACGTCAGTTTGTATGTCAGGGTAAAAGTGAACTAAGCATGTTCCTCTCAAGGTTCCTTCTGCAATTATGGCCCCTATCTACCCCTATGCTATTGGTCCTTGATAAGGTATCTACATATAGTATCTGAAAATGTCAAGATGAAAATTAGTTCTTATTTGTAGGGCACTATCGTTTCTAGAGCGGTAGTCTCGCGAGGTATTTGTAATTGTGAAAAATAAACTTTAGAAAATATTTCCCTTCGAGAAATGCCAGGTGTCATAGTTAAACAAAGTGAGGGGCGGGGGAGTATGTACAGCCTAGTATTCTTGATTATTTACATCATTTTCAATATCGCGCCATTAACTTGTAGAAATGTATGTGTAGTGCACGTGTCGCACGGACCACCCGTCCCCCACACGATATCAACCGGCCTCTCTCTTACCACAATGCTCACTTTACCTATCGACAGTTACGGACCATGACCAGTCGGACTCAACCTTAACGACACCATTCCCTTTCTATAGATGCCATGGTACAATGCCTCTGGTAAGTATTCGTATAGTAATGAAAAATCATCTTTTCATTGATATGTACTCGTGTATGTCCGCGTTGTATATTTGTCCATCTAATAACATTGTGTGAATAGGACGTGTGGGGAGTATATATTATACTTCTAACTTTTTAGGTCAATCTGGAGAATGAAAAATCAGGATGACCTACTTTGTCATCATGCATCCGTCCGTCGTCGTGCGCCGTGCGCTGTGCGCCGTGCGCCGTCCGTAAACTTCTCAATTCAAACTTTTATTGACTTCTTCTCAACAACGGAGAAGGCAGAGGTATACTCATATTTGGCCTGTTGGTTGCTGGGATGAAGGGCTACCAAGTTTGTTCAATGATAAATGACCTTGACCTTCATTCAAGGTCACAGGGATGCAAAAAAAGGCTAAAATCTTTAAACAAACTTCATTCCAGAACCAGAAGGCCCAGGTTACTGATATTGGGTCAGTACATGCTTATGATAAAGGGTTAATAAGTTTGAAAATGAATGACCTTGACCTTCATTTAAGGTCACAGGGGTTACAAATTAGCCTAAAACCTTTCAAATGACTTCTTCTCAAGAACCAAAAGGCCCATAGTACTGATATGTGGCCTGTAAGCGTGCTGTGATTGAAAGAGGCTACCAAGTTTGTTCAAAAATGAATAGACCTTGACTTTTATTCAAGGTCACAGAAGGCCCAGGGTACTGATCAATTGGGTCACGTAGACATGCTTAGATTTAGGGCTATCAAGTTTGTTCAAATGAATGTGACCTTGACCTTCATTTAAGATCAAGGTTTAATTACCTAAAATCTTCAAATGACTTCTTTCAAAAACCAAAAGGCCCAGAGTACTGTTAATGAGTGGCCTGTAGCGTAACTGTGTATGAATGTCTACACCAAAGTTTGTGCAAATGAATGAATGTGACCTTGACTTTTTAAATCAAAAGTCACAGAAGGCCCCAGAGACTACTGATATTGGGTCAGTAAAATGCATGCTTACGATAAAGGGCTATCAAGTTTTGTTCAAATGAATGACCTTGACCTTCATATTAAGGTAATCACAGGGTTTTAATTAGCCTAAAATCTTCAAATGACTTCTTCTCAAAAACCCAAAAGGCCAGAGCTGTAGAATACTGATATGGGCCTGCTTAGCGTGCTGGGATGAAGACTACCAAGTAATTTTGTTCAAATTTGAATGACCTTGACCTTTATTTCAAGGTTCATAGGGGTCAAATAGATAAAATATTTACAAACGGAACTCTTCTTCTCAAGAACTGAAAGCAATGCCCAGGATGTATACCCATTAATTTGGATTTGCAGCATGCTGGGATAAAAGAAATACAAGTTTGTTTAACAACTTCTTTTCAAGAACTGAAAGGCCCATTATACTCATATCTGGCCTGCAGCATGCTTTGATGAAGGGCTACCAAGTTTGTTTAAATTATGACCTTGGCTGTCTTCAAGGTCACAGGGGTTAAATAGGTTAATATCTTTAAACCACTTCTTGAGAATAACTAGGAGGCCCAGAGACCTGATATTGGGCCTGTGACACGTTGGGATTAAAAGCTATCAAGTTTGTTCAATTGAATGACCTTGACCTTCAATCCAAGATCACAGGGGTCAATTAGGCTAAAATCTTGAAATAATTGTTCGTGAATAAATAAAAGGCCTAGAGACCTGATATTGGGGTTGTGACATGCTGGGATGAAGGACTATATCATATTTGTTTTAAAAGATGACCTTGATCTTCATTCAGGATCACAGGGCTCAAAATGACTAAAATCTTTTAACGACTATGTTGTATTGTACCTGTAGTCAGATGACCGGTAAGGCCTATGGGCCTCTTGTTTTTAGATCTTCTCCCAAATAAATATTTTGTAACAACTGATGTGTTGCTGTCATATGTGACCCATGCTACACATACTTGTTTTTTTTTAAATAATAGTTTCTCATGAATTTTTGATAGATATCAGAGTAACATGGACATTTCAAAACAAAATGAAATCCATCTTCAACATCATCTATATTACACAAAGTACATACTCTTAAATGTTGTCGTATATTTAGGGAAAATAGGGAAAAGTAAGTTAGGTAATTATTGTTTTTTTCCCTAATAACATTTGCATTAGATCTAGTTCTACGTTTTGGTAAATTGTATTTTAATCCATCGGATTAAATGTTGCCAAAGACTTTTAATTTCATCACATTCCCAAAATATATGTATGATACGTTTTTTATTTCCATTCTACATAAATTACATTAATATTGTTGAAATTCCTTAGGCCAATGTTTTAAGTGGGGCTGCGGTGGCCGAGTGGTTAAGATGTCCCGACATATTACCACAGGCCCTCCATCTCTTGGTCGCGAGTTCAAATCCGATGTGGGGCAGTTGCCAGGTACTGATCTCTGGTCGGTGGTTTTCTCCGGTTACTCCGGCTTTCCTCCACCAACAGACCTTGGATTGTCCTTGAATGACCCTAGCTGTTAATAGGACGTTGAACTAAAAAAAAAAGTTTTTTGGTACATATTTCGGGGATTGGAACCATAATAGTATTGTAGTGTTTTGCGTTATTTTGAAGATATGTGTTTATTTTCTTCCATTTTTCTTTACTTCAATGTTGGGATTTAAATGTCGTTTCCATTCTTCAGTGTAACATATTATGTGTTGATTTTATCATATTTCTTTTTGTCTTTGAATATTACAGAGTAAGCTCCCTTGTAGGTAGGTATACATTGTGAAGTCATTATTTTGTGAGGGCAATTCATGTCGTTTTCACCGAAAAGTATGACGTTTACGTTCGCAAACACATGACGTCACAACTTCGTCATGGTTGCAGTGCGTTAACTGCTGATTTATTCAAAGTTGATTTAGTTTTATCGCCATCTTGTCGTTGTTTATTTCCTATAGAAAATGCATTTCATTATTTTTTCCAATGTGACCAATTCAATGACCACCGTGACATACTTATGAGAAAATTGTATAATACGAATATTAATTTGAAGTTGATACTTAATGGTTCTAATACACTCAGTCCAAAAGATAATGAAAGCATACGCCTGACAATCCAAGAATATATAAAAAAAAAATGCTAATCGTTTTGTTTGATCTAACAACATTGACTGATTGCTTAATGATAATTGCTGGTATTTCATTGTCAAAACTTGTTTCATGATAGATTTTTTTCTGAAGAACGTTAATGCCAAAATGTATTTATAAGATATTTATTGCAAAATCATTATTATTACATATTATTTTAGATTGTTTGCAAAATTAATGTTCAATTGTACGGAATTAGTCACGTCATGAATGTCAAATGTTAAAACAATTTTACATGTAGTTATAAAAACGTGGGTGCTGGTATGGCTAAACAAATCAAATGTGACTATCAATAATTGTTTATGTTTGATTCTCTTTTCTTTCTTTCTTTTACATATAATTTGATATACAATCATTAATGCTGCTATTGTATGTTTTATTATGTAACATCATATACATTTGTATGGGAGAGGGCAATTCTAAGTTGTATAACTTGTGCCTAATTCCTTTTGACTTTGTTCAAATAAAATAATGTTTAAACTAAAACATAACTTATTTAGATATTTTTCGGTAAAACTAGCTACAAAACGTAGGTAGGGGATCTTCTGGATTACTTTCTGATTTTTACCATTTATTAAGGTTAAGACAGATTGTAGAACTAGATACTCACACCCATACACATATAGTTACATAATTGCTACCAATGACACATACGAATACTCCTTTATTCCACATATACAGGCAACAGCAGAACAAAACACGTCGTCGTTGGATCAACCAACTAAATAATAAAAAAGACCTTCGAAATGGCCCCTGTGTGTACAATGATTGAGCCCAGGATAGAATTTTAAACCCGGCCGCTGATTGGCTGGCTAATTATGAATTTCAAAAGAAAAAATGTTTTTCTGACAGGTAATTATTCCTAGATAACCATGATATGAATTTTGGAAATTCATATTGCAATTTATAGGTTCAAAATATCAACTTTGATAATGAATAGGTAAAAGCATTAGAATTTCAGGATTTTTTAGTGCAAAATGCGCCTGATTGCAATAAAGCTACCCTGGTTGGAGTTTGAGCAGAAGGACCCAAACTATTTTTTCTATTTAGTGTTATATGAGAACCTAGACTTCAATTATAGAACACAATAGCTAAACTATTATTCCTTTGTTTTAATAATACAGTACAAAACTTTAACAAAGTTTAACACTGTGGTCTATGTAAAAATTATTTAGTTGGTTGCTCTCTTCAAGTCACATATCCCATGTACAGTCCTTGAAGCCTACAAAATCAACTAAAATCAACTCCTTTTATCCCATATTTATCTTCATGCTGCACAAATTAAAATTAGCAAAAAATCGTTCACTTCAATTACAGTAAAATGTATGCTCCCATAAACCACAAATCATCAATATTGACGGCCCTGTACCAAGAAGACCATATTTAAACTAGTGATTTTTGTATGCCTACTGTAAATTGATAAATATCACTTCTTACCATAACGTAGTTGATATAAAGTGGTTATTCATCCGTCCTAACCATAAATATTATTGTGATATCCCTATAAAATAGTTCCTATATAAACTCTATTGACAAAAATGCCACTAAATGCACTGTTCCGTCGAGCGGTCAAAAGAACTGTAAACATCGACTGTTAAAATATGCTGTTGTGCTGTTTTGAGTCAATGGATATAAAAAAAACAGTTATCGACTGGGATTTCGGGCAACAGATGATTTGTTGGACCCTCACACAGACTGTTGCAGTTTGTCTTCGGGTCTAAAAAATCATCTGGATTGTCCTCAACCCCAGTCAAAAACTCTATTCTGTTACCTGACTTAATATATATATTAAGTATAATTTCGACTTTTTCCCGGTCAGTAGTTTGACTGTTGACCGGTGCGGAACGATCGCATGCGCTTTATTTTTGACGTCATAAACACCGGCTCGCCGGATCGACCAAAATACCGATATTCTTTCGGTGAAAGTTTTCTCACCATAAGCTCATTGATAAGTTTATGATTGCGGTTCAGGTAATAAAACGGCACCCTCGGGAAAATTAACCGCGCAAACACCAAACACATTTTTATGACATGTTCGCCCCTAGTCTTGTAGTGTGCGGGAAAATATATATATATGTCATATAAATAAAATTACAATATAATCGTATAAAAAAGACGATTTATTCTAATGATTTTAAGTTTTTGTTTTAAAATAGTTAATACTGACATACCCTTACGGATAAACTTTAAAATAAAGGGAGGTAACACAACTTGGTAGTTTATATATTCGAACGTAACAATCGGTATGTAAACTTGGTATTTACAATCGTACTTTTTGTTTGATGTTTTCATTTATTCAATTAATATCCATAATATCTGTAAATAAAAAAAACTGATTACGAGTACAAAAAAAATATTAAATTATTTTTTAATTTATTAATTATTATTGAAAAAATGTAAGGCCTACTTTATATATCACTATTTGAATAGATTCATTCGATTCCTTTAAAAGTTGTTTCCATTAATAATACTTTTTTGAAATATATCAAACAATTGTCATAGGTTTTTTTCCTAACCATATAAAAAATTTCTCAGGAAGTCAAATGCTAATGTCGTGAGGACGTTTGGAGGAAAACGTTCTCGCAACATTCAGAATGTCCCCGACGTCGCAACCTAAACAAGACGTTGCCAAAACGTTTTCCGGAAGTTATGTGCTTACTGGGTGGTACCAATTCAATCCAAACCATGTGGTTGATATAACGGGGCATGGACACAGAAGACCAACGTGCTATGAAAATAGGGATGTTGTCATACATTTTTTTTTTTGCATATTTGTGTGATGAACTGATCATGATGAGTATATAAATATAACAGTCATGTGATTTTTTTTTTCAGAAAATATGAAATTTGAAAAATTATTTTATAGTAAATATCCCCCGATTTTTCAAATTTAATATTTTCATGAAAACAATCACAAAATTAGACCAATCTTACCCTATCTGTTAAAGATGCTTTTTTGTGTGTTAATTAACATAGATAAACATAAACACGATTAAAACACCAATTAATTGTTCCAAATATATGAATGTCGTTTTTTATGCTCGTCGTCGTGGAGGTGGAGCATCTTTAAATAAAAACCAAGTTTTCCGCTTACCCAAAAAGTGCTCATGAATGCTATCCATAAAAGCAATTATATATTGAGTGAAAAGCGCGATTTATAGAAAGCTTGACGCATTGTTCTGTTCCACGAACTGGAGCAGCTGCCATATGTTACATATGAACAATTAATATATATTTCCAGGAAAGCTATTTTTAAAATGCTTACGCACCACACTGTAAAAAATATACTCGAACTACATGAAATTTAATTGACACAAAGGCCACTGAGGCTACCTAATCACACGAAACAAAAAACATAAATAAGTTATTCTTTAAAAACAAATATACACAAAAAAAATTACCCAAGGAAGTCGGTATACAACAACTGTAACAAGTTATTCATTACAGCTGCCTGCCATAGGCGTCAAAAAAGCTGGACAACTTAACCGCGTTGTAGATTAATGACGAAGATCCGGGAAACAAAAAAATAACCGACCTGCGTTATGAAAATGAACGCTTTGTTTATTTTAATAAAGTTGTTCAAAAAGGTGCAGTGGGCCTTTTCCTAATGCTGAAGTAACAAGTTTTCCGCTAATATATACTGTACTGATATACAAGTACATGTACTTGGACAAGTTGGTGTAATACATATACGCATCGTAACAAGCATAACATTTCGGTTAAAACTGTACTTTTACAGTTGTACAAATTGAAATATCCCCTACGAAAAGCCCAACTTTGTTTCAGCATCTCCCATGTACGGACAGGTTTTAGTCCTTACGTCTTGCAAGCTTCAGGGACTATTTGTCAACGCTTTTGCCAGAAGTAGGCCTACGTGTAACGTATCTATCAGTTAGGTTCGCTTACTTGTGTAAAGTACTTAGTAGCACTACTTACTGTATAACTGATATCAGCTTGTGTTGAGTAACTTGTTGAATAAAACATGGCTGTTCGATATACATGGTTGTTGTCTAGCTGCTGCATTGTGTGTGCTATAGAAGCCCATTAACCCACGTAACATGGTGTCAGAAGCGGTTCAATGAGTGGTAAGAAGATTGAAATTCACAAACATTCATTGAAATTATGAAAATTTACGCAAACGGGCAAGAAAATGAACTTTTTTCCCAGACGAGGTGTAAACATGCTTTGACCATGCGGTTCCCGCCATTTTACCAGTGTAGCCAATTTATGTGATGAGTGATTTACGTGAGGATAACTAACTGTTTATCACATTTAATCATCATGAGTACTCCACCCCAAGTACAAGTTCAACCCATGTTGGTACATGTTCCTTCCAATTTGCCGTTCCCTACAAAGTTAGATATGAAGGGAAACCTGTCTGTCAATTGGAAAAAGTTCGAACGTGTTTGGGAAAATTATGAAGTGGCTACAGAGTAAGCCAAAAAAACTCAGAACAGCAACGTTGTTAACATGTATCGGTTCCGAAGCGTTAGAAATATATGACGGCCTCACCTTCGATACAGATGTTGATAAAAAGGATATAGACAAAGTCCTGGAGAAATTCAAAGTATTCTGCATTGGGCCAAACCAACGAAATTTATGAGCGTTTCATGTTCAACAAAAGAGATCAGGCTAAAGGAGAAACCATTGATGAGTATGTTGCTGCCTTAAGATCATTAGCAAAATCATGTAAATACGGAGCGTTGGAAAAACGAACTTATCAGAGACAGAATTGTTATGGGACTAGTAGACAACAATACAAGAAAGAAACTTCTACAGGAAAGAAAACTTGATTTGAAGAAATGTATAGACATCTGTCGTACGTATGAGAAAACAACTGTACAGATGAAGGAAATACAAGGCACAGAGGAAGTGCATTTTGTTAAGAAGAAGTTCAAACCCTCAGATAGGAAAACTGATCATGAGATAGACTGTAACTTTTGTGGCCTCAGACATGAGAGAAACAAAACAAGTATGCCCAGCTGTTGGTAAAAGATGTCACAAGTGTGGAAAGACTGGGACATTTTGAAAAAAAAAATGCAGAACAGACATCAGACATAAAAGAAAGGAAAACCACCAAAGGGAAACCTATAGCTAGTAAAGGAAAACAGAAAACAAAATGTTCACAACATCAGTGATACATCTGAAGATGAAGAATTCATGTTTTCTGTTGAAGAGGTAAATTCCTTAGGTTCAAAAACGTATAAACGCAGTTATGAAAGTCCACAAGAAAAAACATTGACTTTCAATTAGATTGTGGGTCTTTTCTGTAAATGTATTACCAGCTAGTGTGTATGCTCGTGCATGCTATGACAGAAAGTTCTTGAAGTTACAACACACCAACAAGAGACTAATTATGTTCGACAAGAGTGAAAGTAAACCCATAGGGAAGAGAACTCTAACAGTGAAAAATCCTAGGACAAACCAGGCTTATGATGTGGAGTTTGTCATTGTAAAGGGAGATGTAAAACCTATCTTATGGATCTTCAGACATTCAAAGAAATGGGACTTGATCAGAGTACAAACTGAAAACATACAGGAGAAAACAGAGACTGAAACAATTAACATTGTTGAAACAAGGGAAATAACTCTAACAGACATGGAGAAATGGGTGTTTTCAAAGGAGAAGGTTCACTAGAAGGGAAACTACATTTGGAAACAGATAATTCCGTAACTCCAGTGAAGTTACCAGTCAGGAAACTTCCTATTTCTGTGAAACCTAAAGTAAAGGAAGAGTTGGAACGTCTTATTAGTAAGGATGTGATAGAAGCGGTGAAAACTCCAACGGACTGGATCTCTTCTATGGTTGTTGTGACTAAGCCATCTGGGAAGATCAGGCTTGTATAGATCCTAAACCCTGAATAAGGCTTTGAAGAGAAACAACTACACTATGCCAACCCTTGATGACGTATTGCCAGACCTTAGTAAGAGCAAAAATATTTACTGTAGCGGATGCTAAAAAATGGATTTTGGCACGTAGTCCCTTTTGGATGAGGAGAGTAGCGTACTCACAACATTTGGTACACCTTGGGGGGCGTTTTAAATGGAAACGAATGCCATTCGGATCTCACCTGCTCCGGAAGAGTTTCAACGTCGTATTGATAGAGTAGCTTAGAATGCTTGTGACAAGGTGTTAAAGCTAATACATGATGACGATTTTGATATAGGGTTCTTGGAGATACAGATGAAGAAGCTTTGGTGGTCCGGATACACGAGGCAAAACCTACGTTGCATTTCTACAGGGGGAGAGTGTGGAAAAAGAACAATAAAATCAACAAGGAGAAACTAAAAGTTGAGAAAGGACCAGATGTGACATATATGGTGACCATTAATCATTATACCAGAAAATGGTATTGGGACAAATTGGAATCCGGAACGAACCAGAGCTTATCACAGAAATGAAAACACCTAACATCAAACATCTGGAAGTTAATAAACGACTGTTTAGTATGGTCAATTTCGTAAGCCATGAAATTAGCACGTGATGTACCGAGTATTACTACAAACCCACTACTTCAGCTCATCAAACAGGATGTAGAGTTCATATGGAATGAGGAAACATGATCAGGGCATTTGAGGAGGTAAAACATCTTCTAACCAACGCACCTGTAACTTAGCTATTTTGACCCTACTTAAAGACACTGTTCTTGCAATTGTGATGCTTCACAAACTGGATTGGGAACGTGTTTGTTACAGGAAGGACACCCCTGTATGCTATGAATCGCGTGCACTTACACAGACAGAAAAAAAGATATGCACAAATAGAAAAAGAACTATTAGCTGTTGTGTTTGGAATGGAAAAGTTTTTGAAACCTATCACATATGGTAGGAAAGTTGTTGTAGAATCTGATCACAAAACCTTTAGAGATAATTGTCGCAAGAAATCTTCTTCTCTCTCTCTCCTAAAACGTTGATGTGCGCAACGGTATGTGGCTTCTGCGGGGGGAGACTTCAGAAGTTTGAGTATGGAGGGGCATGAGTTTGTCGAAGTTGCTATGATGCGAGGCTGCGTCTATGTATATGTGTAGGACGGGGCTCGACTGAGGAGATGACGTGCACAGGGCCAGAGGGAGTAACAGGTGGAGCGGAGGGGGTAGGTTTGGGGAGTGAAATTTCACTAGAGTCAAAGTTGCCTCTCTACTGTTTCAGTACGCATTAGTCTGGAAAGCAGGTTTAGATCTCACTGTAGCTTCTAGACTAAGCTAGTGTCGATTTTCATGATACAGTTGCACTGATCCTCAGTTTTATTGTTTTGCGAGATTTTTTTTATTATAATTGTTTTAACACATTGAAAATATCCAGATAGTCATATACGTAACTATGCGGAGACAATCTGGAACATTCTGAAGGAGTGGTGGGGAGAGGCTATCCACCCACTCGGGCACTTCCGGGGTGGCAGCAGAGACAGCGTACCCTACTCACAGAAACTCAGGTACAAGCGCTAAGAGCTTACACTGAACAGGATGATTTCTACGAGAACTTAAGACAGTGATTCTGAGAGGGATGGCCAGATCAGCGAGACCAAGTACCAAAGTACTTGCATACATACTTCACGTTTCGAGATGAATTAACTGTTCAAAATGGGCTTATCTACAAGGGCGATAGAGTTGTCGTTCCTGAATCTGAGAGGATGGATCTCATTGAAACCTCGCATTCCCATATCGGTATCCAAGGTTGTATTCGTCGGATACGCGAATGTTTGTACTGGCCAGGAATGTACAATGATATTGAACAGTTTGTAAACAAATGTGATATTTGTAATTCTCATGGAGCTTCTCAGCAAAAGGAACCTTTGATTAGTCACGAAATCACAAACAGACCATGGCAAAAGATAGGAATAGATATCTTCACGCTTAATCAACGAGATTTTCTTATCACTGTTGACTATTTTTCCAACTATTTTGAGGTTGATCGTCTTCATGATAAAACTGCGAGAGAAGTCATTGGAAAGTTAAAACCTCACCTGGCAAGACATGGCATACCAGATTCTGTCATGACTGATAATGGACAACCATTTGGATCAGCTGAATTCAGCATGTTCGCAGAGAAATATGGTTTTGAGCACCTAACCAGCTCCCCGCTTTATCCTCAGTCAAATGGAAAAGTGGAGAAGGCAGTCCATACGGCAAAACGTATAATGACTAAAACCATCGCGGATGAAGGAGATCCATATTTGGCTTTATTAAACTGGAGAAACACACCTTCAGAAGGTACAAACAGCTCTCCAGTTCAACGATTGTTCAGCAGGAGAACAAAAAACACAGCTACCAACAGCCTCCCAGCTATTGGAGCCTCAAGTTCCACATAACGTACGAGATCAGCTAGTGCGTAATAAGGCTAAACAAGCTTACTACTTTGACAGAGGTTCAAAGGAACTTCCATCTTTGAAATGTGGTGACACAGTCCGCATTAAGCCACATGGACATCATAAGCAATGGGAGAAGGCAGTTGTTGAGAATCAGTGTGATATTCGCTCATATAATGTGCGTACGGAGGATGGTCGAGAGTACAGACGAAACAGGAAACACTTACGTAAAACTAGAGAACCACCACCTACTGCTAGGTATGAACTATCACAGGATGATATGGTAGTACACCATACTACAGAACCAGAACAATTCTTGCGTAAGTCTGTAACTACGTCTCGCTCTGCTTCAGACAATCCTAAGACTAGTTTGTTTAAAGAGCATACTATGGAACCACATGTGGTGACCACCAAGGAACCGGATGTGACATCAGCACCATCACCAGTGGTACCACCTCCTATTCCAGCACCTAGAGTGACCAGATCTGGAAGGATTGTGAAGGCACCAACCCGCCTAGATGTGTGATGTTCTTATAGACAGACTGTGTATATTTGTAAATATTCAAGTTTTGTGTTCGCGTTTAAAAGACTTATAATTCGTGTTTTCTAGTCAAACATCTTCATGCTAAGTTAGAAAGACAACGGACAATCTAGTGCAGTGAAACAAATTTATTTCTAACTATTCAGTTTTGAGTTTGTGTTCAATCAGCTACAGATAAAACAAATGAACATTTAAGCTTAAGTGATTCTACAATTTACGAACTGTAATTGTGTTCTAGAGACAGTAAAATACAAAGACATTTATCTGGTAATTTAAACTTATATGCTGAAGTATATTTCTAATAACTTGCAGTTATGATTTATAAATATACTATTGTGTTCTTAGATATCATATTCTTTGGTATGGTAAAGATTATCTAGAAGATAATAATTTAGTATATTTTATGCTATATGCTTAAGGAGGGGGATGTAACGTATCTATCAGTTAGGTTCGCTTACTTGTGTAAAGTACTAGTAGCACTACTTACTGTATAACTGATATGCTTGTGTTGAGTAACTTGTTGAATAAAACATGGCTGTTCGATATGCATGGTTGTTGTCTAGCTGCTGCATTGTGTGTGCTATAGAAGCCATTAACCACGTAACACTACGCTTGAACTAGCTTTTTAATGATTGCGCATGCACCAAAGGCGAAATAAATTATTTTATGTTATTTTTTGGGTTAATTTATGCATATATATACACCATTAAACACCAATTTTTGTTCAAATGATGAATATTATTTATGCTCTGTCGGCGGTGGAGCATCTTTAAACTTTCTTTGGTTTTTTTTATTAAACTAACATGGGTTATTTACCAGTTCAATTATCAATAGTTCTATGATTTTAACTGTCAAAGCAAAATAAATCTTGCATATGATATTCTAAAACATTCATTTTTTATTTAAAACAGGACACCTTATCAGTTACAGTTGTGTGACCGCACAACGTTACACGATGTGCGCTATGCGCACGATGTATGCACGATGTGCGCACGATGTATGCACGATGTGCGGTCTGGGCGGTAGGAACGGTGTCTGGGCGATAATTATCGTGGTCGATATAAATATAGGAATTCAATTTTTATTGAGTAAACATGCGGAACGATGATGAGGTTTTATTGCTACTGTATTGAAGACACGGTAAATCCAAATGTGATATACACATATGTATAAAGGATATCCATAATATTACAAATATATAATTTGTTTTGTTTTGTTTCCTTGACAATTTACGTTTTTGAGGCTGCTAAACAGTCTACTGTACCGGCGAATTAGGCCTTTACAAGGTTGATATACTACTTATTAAATTAACATCTTCAAACTCTTTTTTGTATTGTTAACTTGAACAATGTTTCAGTTTTGAAATTAAATTGTATATTAATATCAAAAAACAAATCATATAAATCTTTTAAAGCGGGACAGCTTTATTAGTAATATAGGTTTTTTACCAGAAATTTATATAGTATATTATCTAAATATCTTGTTTTACGTACGTTCATTAAGGTATTCATATACTCTCTATACCAGATCTGTTAGACAAGTATGTATATCTGAGCCTGGATACAAGTTAAATTGAAGGTAAAACAATTCATGACCAGAGGGCAGAAACCAGCTAGCTATATAGACGAATACATGTATGTACAATGTATATATACTGTACATGTAGGTAGGTTTGGGGTGGCGCTGGGTATAAAGGGAGCCAAATGGTTATTGTCTCGAAGCATGTTTGAAATACACATATATGTATATATGTAGTATACTTAACTATCAATAAATCCTCTCCCTTTCCTGGCAAAAAGATGAATAAAATACAAAAAAAAAGATACAAAAAAATGTGTACATTATCTTCATTTTGAGAAAAAAATGAGTATTATATCAATTATTCTCAATTGAAAGAATAAACGCAATTTGATAAAAAGTGGCTATAAGTTTATTATTATTATTATTATTTGAAACAAAATCACACATGGGGTCAAGTAGACTTTACAAAATCAGGTTATACAGGTACAGAGGCGATTACAGCATGCTTGTTATCAATTGAATTGAATGCCATAACGGACCCCCTGGTGTTAAAGAAAATTGGTATATGTATGTTTGTACATGTATATGTGTGTCCGTCATTTTGTCTATCAGTCTCTTTGTACATATATATGTGTGTCCGATATTTACCGATTCTTTTATTTTTATAAGTTTTCTAATACTCACCAGCAGCAGTTCGGCCCTTTTGAACAGGACTTAGTGTAATTTCAAAACTTAAAGATTCAGTTTTAAAGTTTTAAACCCCTATATAGTCTTTATTATCTGCTGGACGTTATCTAAAAAATCCAAAAATATATATTACATGTTGGATCCTTTTTGCGTTGTAAATAATGTTTTTTTTTTTTTCTTTGTATTTCTGTGTGTTTTTATACGCACTGTTTTGTTAATGAAATATTCAAGTCACCTCGATCAACTTTTTTGTTCAGAGTGTTACAGTAATACAAATGATTTACTTATAAATTCTAAAATATATGTCTCCTTGTCATACTTTCGCTACGATTGTCATTCACCACTGCTGCAGTACCAGGACCTATCCCCCACTCACTGCTTTGATATTTGATAATGGTTAAAATGAATTGGTATGGGAGCGGTGGTGGTGATGGCAATTCTCAAAACATTGGTATCTCTGACACCCCTTCCTGAACACATCTTTCGCGCATATAAAGTGTAATTCTTTTAAGATTTTGCATCCTTCTATTATGTGGTGATTTCCATCCAAATCCAGACCCGAACCAAAACTTTCAGCTAGAAAATATATCGTTATGTCACATAAATATATGTTTCATTGCGTAACAAGCTCTACATCCTTAAAGTCGAATATTCTGATTTTGACATATTATGCACATCCGAGACGCACCTCGGTACTACTATAATCCGATATTGATATTGCATTAGAGCACTATGGTCATGTATTAAGGAGGGATAGAGATAACAACGGTGGTGGTGTACTTATATACGCTAAAACTAACATCAACATTAGACGTAGGTTAGATCTTGAATGTCATAATCTTGAACTGATATGGTTTTGAAATCACAACGCAATAATAAAACTATATTCTACTTTGGCTGTTCTATATCGACCAACCCTAATTCCTTAGTTAATTACTGGGGACATAACTTTGATGATAATATTAATAAATTATTAGACACAACAAAAAGACGTTAATTCAATGTAGACTTTGTGTTATAATTCAGGAATATGTTTAAATCTTACACGCTAATTTCACATCTTCACAGACCTTTTACTAATATCCGGATTAGAAAAATACTGTTTTCTGAACCTACTAAGGATTACTTTCTCTTCTACCAAAATCATTTGACAAGTAAATTATCACTAGAAAATACTAATGTTAACGACTAATACCAACTGTAACATACTAACTCCATGCCTGCAGCGATCACTCCATCCCTATAGGTTCCGATAAAAAATTTTTAATCATTTAAAAAGCATGCATACAAAAAGAATCTCTTATACTTTAATAATGCAGACTATGACGGGGCAAATAAATATCTTCGTTCTATTGATTGGGCTGTCGAACTTCAAGGAAGTATTGATAATATGGATTCTATTTTAACTGACAAAATCCTAGCAGCTATTGACCTATTTGTACCTCATAAAACAGAATCTATCAGACCCAATGATGAAATTTGGATTACAAATGATATACGAGTAATGATACGTAGAAGAAATCGTCAACATTCTAAAGCCAAATTTATATAACACTCCTGCCTCATGGAACAAATTTAGAACCATTCGGAATCAGGTTATTTCTCCAATCCGTGATGCAAAAGAAAAATATCTATCTAAACTTCAGTCCTATTTAATTGATAAAATCTATACCGCCTGTTAAATGGTGGCGAATAGCGAAGTCAGTTTATGAATCTTAATAACAAAAAATGAAACTGACTCTCCTCTGATTATTAATGGTGATCTAAACCTACATCCTATTGACAAAGCTGAATCATTCAATGAATATTTTACATCTATATCTGTTTCTAATCAGAATTTTGACGATTTACCTCCTGACAGTACTCCGCCACAACATACGTTTTCCACTTTTGACATTACAGAACAAGACATAATTGATCAACTTCATCTTCTCAAAACCAAAAACCTTCAGACCCTGGTACTATTCCTCCTCAATTCATAAAGGGTGTCTCTCAGTCAATTATAAAACCTCTTCATGTAATATTTAATATTTCTATATCATCTGGTATGCTTCCTGATGTGTGGAAAAATGCCAATGTTACACCCATATATAAAGGTAAAGGTTTACGAAATGATCCTTCTAATTATAGACCTATTTCTGTGACTCCTATTTTTAGCAAAATTTTGGAAAATGTGTTTAAAAATCTTTTTAACTATCTTTCCTGACATAACATTATCTCCAAACACCAATCAGGATTTTTACCTAAAGATTCAACAGCCTATCAACTATTAGCTATATATGACACAATTGTAAAACATTTGGATAATGGCAAAGAAGCGAGAATGATATATATTTTGTGATACATGTATAAGCAAAGCTTTTGATCGTGTCTGGCATGATGGTTCAATATATAAGCTTAAAAAATATGGAATCGAAGGTAATATGTTGACATGGTTTTCATCTTATTTGAAGAATAGGAGACAGAGAGATGGTCTTTGATGGATTCAAATCTACTTTTAAATCCATACAGGCGGAGGTACCACAGGGATCTGTCCTGGGACCATATCTCTTTCTATTGTATATTAATGATATTGGTGATGATATTTCTTCTATTGTTAAATTGTTTGCTGACGATACTTCCTTCATAAGTCTCATTGAAGGAAATAGACAGGAATCTGCCGAAATTCTTAATAATGATATGAGAAAAATATCTTTGTGGGCTGAAAAATGGGGCGTACTTTTTAATCCTGAAAAACTGTATTTCTTCTTTTCTCAAGGCGAGTTGACTCGCAAATATTAATTCCTGATTTATTTTTCAACAATACAAAAAATTAATAATGTTACCAATCTTAAGCACTTAGGAGTATGTTTCAATTCAATGGCAAATTGGTCTACCCATATAAATTAAAAATATGAGAAAGCATGCAAAAGAATAAACATACTCAGATTACTGAAATTCAAACTTGATAGAAAATCACTTCAAACTATTTATACTTCCTTTATTCGATCAATTCTCGAGTATTCTAATATAGTATGGTCTAATTGCAACCAATCTGAGTGTGATATTTTGGAGTCAATTCAGCTTGAAGCAGCACGCATTATAACTGGTTTAAGGAGGGGAACAAGTCACGCTATAATTTATAAAGAATCTGGCCTAGTACCACTTATTAAACGAAGACATCTACATCGAAATATAACTGTTTTCAATATATTTAATAAAAATTGCCCTTCTCATATTTATGAATTATTACAACCCTCTTTAAATATTAGTGATAATTACAATTTCCGACATAACAGATTATTTAATGTTCCTGCTGCTAGAACCCAGTTATATAAAAACAACTTCTTCTCATCTATTATGACCGAGTGGAACGAACCGTCCTGTCCATTTCCTACAATGTCATCTGTTAGATCCATCAAAAGTTTGACAGTAAATACATATATCTTTGATAATAGAGCTCAATGTTCCGATATTTTCAAATATAATGGTGATCGTATGTCAAATATTTTATAATGTCAGTTGAGAAATTTTGCAAATAACCTTAATACGGATCTCTTTAATTCTCATCTCAGTGACAGTCCAGCCTGCCTGTGTGGATTTCAAAACGAAGATTGTGAACACTACTTTCTATACTGTCCTTTATACGTCAACCATAGACGGCTCCTTTTTAACTCTATCTTAGAACTTGACAATGATATACCACTGACAACATAAACATTTTTACATGACTCTGAAAGACACGATATTAACATTAATAAAGCTATATTGGATAAAGTTCATTGCTTTGTCAGATACCAATAGATTTCGTCGAATCCGTTGCATAATAATAATGGATTCGGTAGCACCCTAAGATATATATAGGGAATTAAATTCAGAGATGGCATGTAGCAATAGAAGAAACAGAAGCCACATCTCAAGCGGAACTCGCCGGGATCTGTTGGTACTCGTGTAACGGCATTGCACGTGGTGAGTTAAATTTCAACACATATGCCAGCGCACAAACAGCCACAGACTAACTACATGTATATTTGGTGTACAAAGTTAGCGAGCGTATGTAAGTAACATGAAGTGTTTTAGATTATATGAAATGTATAAACAGTCCCTTGCACTTCGATTTGTTGTTGTTATTTTTTTAACTAAACATGCCGTGGATATCCGTCAATGTTGTATAGAACCAATTTATTAAAATAATCACAGTTTTAAACAAATAGGTCCGTTTTCCCCGACCGCCGAGTTCATACGCTTGATACTACAATATGGAACAGACACAATTCCTGGGCGAGTTATTCCCCTTGTAGTCATGCACGTGATTTGTACGTAAATTTGTCAATGGAAAGTGTGATTTATGAATGGAATTCGTTTACTATGCATAGCAACGCGTAGTATTTTCAGGGGGCACTGTCTTTAATTTCCCCTGCGAGCCACAGTTTTGATGATATCATTTCTAAATGAGATCCATCGTGCGTATTAATAAATTATAAATATCTTCACCGCACGCCGATTTCGGGAAATGCAATAGTGATTTTAAATCAACATACAGTAAAACCCCGTTATATTGCCACCCGTTTTTACCGCCAAACTCGCTTATCGCCATGAATTTATTCAGAACGGCTTTCCTTCCATACAAATACACCCGTTTTTACCGCCAAACCCGCCTACCGCCATCCGCCATCACATTTGCGGAACAAATGATTAAAACAACACTATAATGACCTCGTTAATATCGCCAAATTCTGTTGATAGGGACACATGTTTTCGTAAGGTGCTCATGATCAACTGCCGACTGACAGGTAATCAGCTACACACACTATGGCCGCGTGTACGACCGCGTCTACACAGTGAAATCAATTAATATTATGTATACACCTTTGTTATTGTTAAACAGGTAGGTGTCGCAAGTTGTGGTGAATAAAACTCACTTCTGTACATGTGTTTTAACGTTAAGCTTAGTTATTTAGTTTCTCGATATCGCCGTTCGTTTATATTGGACCATAAAATGCAACTAGCAATTTCAAGAGCGATAGAAATATTACGTACGTGCAGAAGAGTCCGCCGTTTATTAGTAAGATCAAATCGTCGTCTGAGTGACGTTTATTACCGGAGTACCTGTTTTAAAATTTGCAGACATGTGCGCGGAAATGAGGTCACGGCCGCACTGCGCTTGTTCAGAACTTCTATTCTTTGTTTCCGGGCGGGATTTCCCGTGTTAAAAATATCATGTAACCGAGAAAATACCAGCTAGGAGGCAATTACGGCACGATACGTGGTAGCACAAACGAGTTCGGTTTTCGTATTTTACACACATAAAGCTGACATATTTAGTGAAAGACTACTATCGAAATTACTTTAATTTTGGAACTATTCATATTACAAAATACGAAGTGGCCGTACAGTACACAGACTGACTAGAAAGTCTGTTTCAGTACGGCACCGGGGGACTACCTATATTTAGGCCTAATCAAGATTTCAACGACAAATCCGATATACCGCCAAACTCGATATATCGCCAAAATCAAGGAAAACAGAAGGTGGCGATATAACGGGGTTTTTACTGTATATCTGTAATACAGCTAACAAAACAATCACCAAGTGTTTAATTATTCAATTTTAACCGTGAATAAAGATCATTAATCTATTATACTTCACGTATTAATGTTCGACTACTACATGTACTTTAATATACATTACATCGAAATGCCCAAATATCTAGTAAATACACATAATAGATAACAAAATATCTCATATCCTTTAAAATTTCTCTCCAAGTTTTCTTTTCTTGCATTTTTAAAGTTTCACATAGCATATTTTACATAGCACGAGAAAGTTATCGGTAAATTATACAGGAGAAAAACTTTGATCATACGTTACAAAAGTTACAGTAATTTTCAGATGGTTTCAGTGCGATTTTGGAAAGAAAAAAAATAATATTTTAGCTACATTTTATTTGTATTAATAAAAGAAAATGCACTTCTGGTTATCATTATCTCTACATATAAATAACCTATATACTTACAAGATATTAAATCGTAAAAAAAATTGTTCATTAGATTTTGATGAAAATTTATCTACGACACTTTACGGATCAAGTCGACTGTTACACGTAGTTGTAGTGTAGGGTCTACTTCAGGGTTCTATGTATATAGGTGAATATAAGACTATACGCAGAAAGGTTCCAATGAGCAGAATTTATTACTCTCTAAAATACCCTCTTCATGGATGAAGAGGCTTATGAAGAGGTCTCGACAACCGGGAACATCCGTACGTCGTGTACGACATGTGCATAAGACGATAGTAGTCGAACAGATCGATCTAAGATGCGCTCTAGATCTATATATTTATCTTTTGACGACATATTTTAAAAAATATATAACACACGAGGATTTAAATTACTGCAATTCTTCATGTATTCAGAACGTCACATGGTAGGATGTGGTTTTTTAGAAAGAGAATAACTTTCTCTTGCGATGTAAAATATGCGATGTGGAACTTAAAAAATGCAAGAAAAGAAAAAGAGAAATTTTAAAGGATTTAAGAGATTTTGTTATCTATTATGTGTATTACTAGATATTTGGGCATTTCGATGTAATGTATATTAAAGTACATGTTGTAGTCGAACAATAATACGTGAAGTATAATAGATTAATGATCTTTATTCACGGTTAAAATTGAATAATTAAACACTTGGTGATTGTTTTTGTTAGCTGTATTACAGATATATGTTGATTTAAAATCACTATTGCATTTCCCGAAATCGGCGTGCGGTGAAAATGTTTATAATTTATTAATACGCACGATGGATCTCATTTAGAAATGATATCATCAAAACTGTGGCTCGCAGGGGAAATTAAAGACAGTGCCCCCTGAAAATACTACGCGTTGCTATGCATAGTAAACGAATTCCATTCATAAATCACACTTTCCATTGACAAATTTACGTACAAATCACGTGCATGACTACAAGGGGAATAACTCGCACAGGAATTGTGTCTGTTCCATAAATGGTAATTCAGTCGACCTGAACATGGCAAGCAAAACGACCGATTATAAAAGCTACCATAAAACATTATAAAATGCTAAAAATCATTCAATCACTTTATCAAAATGTGAAATCTTGTATCAAAGCGAAATATTGTCACCGATTTTGTACAGTTTATATGTCAATGATTGTGAAATGTGTTTTATTAGAGAGAGAACTATCCATCAGTAGAAATTGGTTTGATTAACTTGTTTTTGATTATGTATGCAGATGATACAGTTCTACTCGCTGAGTCGCCCAAATCTCTGCAAGAAATGATTGATACGTTTATATAATGTATAATAAGTAATAGTTTGAATAAATATCATGTTGGCTCGCCATAAATTAATTAAGATACCAAATGGTCAATATTTCAACATAACTTGATTTAACTTAATGTATAATAGTATTAAGACCACTTGGCTATATAGTCTCTTTGTTCTATGCATGTTCTTTTATAGACCGCTTTGACCGTCACAAAGTCATTTGTCAGTTGATTTGGAGTTACATAAATGCCATGTACAAATAGAGGAAGGGAGGTAACCTGAGTTACATAATTTGAGTCGAGGAGCGAGAACCTTTAGTGATAATAGACAGGAAGTACACATTGGAGCATGCGCAATTCTAGACCATTCTGACATCACACGTGCGGAGAAGCAAGGGCACCGGCGTAGTTTCTTTTGAGTTTGCGAAAAAGTCAATATAGCAAGATGCTTTCGACTTCAAGAGTTTCACACAAATGTTTAAAGACTGCCAAAGATCTTTGCAGTTCAAGAAGTTTCACAAGTTTTTCACGAAAGGTTTGTATATAAGCCGTATCAGTTGCAGCCAGTGCTAAGGTCAATCATGTTGGCCATGTGGTTTTGTAATGGTTAGCTACACTCGAGTTGATCATTTACATAAGTTGTGATTTCTTGTAATATGACGATATAGTGATGCATTCAATATTCAAATACCCCTTTTGGGTATTACTATCGTTTTTAGATCAATTTTGATGGCGGAAGCTGCTGGAATGAAGTTTATTCTTTTCTGATGCAAGAGCAAATTTGCTCTTTCATAATGAAGTTTGGCCCTATACAAGCCCCCCTATTTAAGCTATTGTAAAATGCATTATAAATTTAATTTTACACCTTATTTTTATGCAATACACACTTTTGAGTGTTGATTATGTCAGTTAAGAAATTTGTAGAATGGAGTGTTTCGTAGAGTCAACTTTAAGTAGTTGGTATATTTTGACATTAGATATTTATGTACATTAGTAATGATATTAATTAAAGTGAATAGTCGGCCAAAGAAAACCAGTCTAAATGCGTTCATTGGCCTTTCAAAAGTTCTCACATATTAATACGACGGTCAAGTTCTGCTTAGTTTCCCAGTTCTGACCATTAAAGTAAAGAAAATTTGAAAGCGAGGCTGCGTGGAAATGTAACCACGGACATAGTGAGCCGGGAGGACATTTTAGAATTTCCATACTTTAAATTAATTCCTTCGTACGCAGACAGATTTTGACGAGAGATTTTATTTTTCCATTTCATAAGAAATTATACTGGATACATTCACACCATTTTTACCGACTTTAGCCATCCTTGCCCGACTGTTCACTTTAAGTTCTAATATAATTAGGGTTGCTTCCAGTCTGCTATCCTGTTGTTGATTAATTTGGGTGCCAATGAATATAACTATGAACAGTTAGACCAGGGTTTTGAAATCTGTATCTCTGGGACTCTTAAACACTCTCAATCCGAATGATCTACTGTACCTCTAATCAACTTCTCCTCAATAATTGATGCAGTGCACTGGCACTAAACGGGAAATACTTAAGAATAATATGACTGTAGGCAAGGCCTTAAACAGCGCAAATTTCAGTAACAATTAACTATGCATTATTGAAATTTAAATTTGTGGAAATAATACAGCCAAATTTTCTGTTTATTTTTTATTCATTATTCACACTCTACTATTGTCCCAAAACCTACATTTGAGAAGGAAATCCACATAAGAGAAAGAAGAATTCTTATTTCCATAACAGATATTCCGTTATTTGGTCAGCTGATTATATTGGAAGGTGGTCTATCACTTGAACGCTTGCTAATAAAGAGCAATAGCACTAAGCTTCTGCCGGATGAAGATTACGTTGGTCGGATCATAAAAGCATTTGAACCACTTGATTAAATAATGAGCTGACTTCAAAGCATCACATTCACACTGATGGGATTTTTTACAGTGGGAAAAAAAATGGCGGCCGCCAAACTGAAGCTGTCAGTGTGTAGGATTGAATTTTGGAGATTGGGTTTTTTAGGTCATCTGACCGAAGGTCAGGATGACCTATTGTCATCGTGTTTCGTCCGTCGTCGTCCGCCGTCCGCCGTCCGCCGTGCGTCGTGCGTAAGACTATTTATACAAAAGCCTACTCCTCCTTCATCCTTTGATGGATTTCATCCATATTTGGTTTGAAGCATCATTAGGGAAGGACAATCATATTTTATATAAATGAGCCTGGTCCGACCCCTAGGGGCTGAGGGGTGGGGCACCAAAAGGGCAAATTTTCTTATTTTAAGCTTTAAAATCCTACTCCTCCTTCATCCTTGGATGGATTTCATCCATATTTGGTGTGAAACTTCATTGGGGAAGGACAATCATATTTTATATAAATGAGCTTGGTCCGACCCCTAGGGTCAGAGGGGCAGGGCCTCAAAAGGGCAAATTTTTCTTAATTTTAGCTTTAAAATCCTACTCCTCCTTCATCCTTGGATGGATTTCATCCATATTTGGTGTGAAACTTCATTAGGGAAGGACAATCATATTTTATATAAATGAGCCTGGTCCGACCCCTAGGGTCAGAGGGACGGGGCCACAAAAGGGCAAATTTTCTTAATTTTTAGCTTTAAAATCCTACTCCTCCTTCAACCTTGGATGGATTTCATCCATATTTGGTTTGAAACATCATTGGGGAAGGACAATCATATTTTTATATAAATGAGCCTGGTCCGACCCCTAGGGGCTGAGGGGTAGGGCCCCAAAAGGGCAAATTTTCTTATTTTAGCTTTATAAATCCTACTCCTCCTTCATCCTAGGATGGATTTCATCCATATTTGGTGTGAAACATTATTTGGGACGGACAATCATATTTTATATAAATGAGCGTGGTCCAACCCCTAGGGGCTGAGGGGTGGGGCCCCCAAAGGGCAAATTTTCTTAATTTTAGCTTTAAAATCCTACTCCTCCTTCATCCTTGGATGGATTTCATCCATATTTGGTGTGAAACATTATTGATGAAGGACAATCATATTTTATATAAATGAGCCTGGTCCGACCCCTAGGGTCAGAGGGGCGGGGCCACAAAAGGGCAAATTTTCTAAATTTTAGCTTTAAAATCCTACTCCTCCTTCATCCTTTGATGGATTTCATCCATATTTGGTTTGAAACATCATTGGGGAAGGACAATCATATTTTATATAAATGAGCCTGGTCCGACCCCTAGGGGCTGAGGGATGGGGCCCCAAAAGGGCAAATTTTCTTATTTTAGCTTTAAAATCCTACTCCTCCTTCATCCTTGGATGGATTTCATCCATATTTAGTGTGAAACATCATTAGGTAAGGACATTCATATTTTATATATTTGAGATAGGTGTGACCCCTAGGGGCTGAGGGGTGGGGCCCCAAAAGGGCGAATTTTCTTATTTTAAGCTTTAAAATCCTACTCCTCCTTCATCTTTGGATGGATTTCATCCATATTTGGTGTGAAACATTATTGATGAAGGACAATCATATTTTATATAAATGAGCTTGGTCCGACCCCTAGGGGCTGAATGGTGGGGCCTCAAAAGGACAAATTTTCTTAATTTTAGCTTTAAAAACCTACTCCTACTTCATCCTTGGATGGATTTCATCCATATTTGGTTTGAAACATCATTTGGTATGGACAATCTTATTTTATATAAATGAGCCTGGTCCGACCCCTAGGGGCTGAGGGGTAGGGCCCCAAAAAGGCAAATTTTCTTAATTTTAGCTTTAAAATCCTACTTCTCCTTCATCCTTGGATGGATTTCATCCATATTTGGTGTGAAACATTTTTTGGGATGGACAATCATATTTTATATAAATGAGCGTGGTCCAACCCCTAGGGGCTGAGGGGTGGGGCCCCCAAAGGGCAAATTTTCTTAATTTTAGCTTTAAAATCCTACTCCTCCTTCATCCTTGGATGGATTTCATCTATATTTAGTGTAAAACATTATTGGGGAAGGATAATCATATTTGATGTAAATGAGTGTGGTCCAACCCCTAGGGGCTGAGGGGTGGGGCCCCAAATGGGCAAATTTTCTTAATTTTAGCTTTAAAATCCTACTCCTCCTTCATCCTTGGATGGATTTCATCCATATTTGATGTGAAAACATCATTGGGGACGGACAATCATATTTTATATCTCTGTGACAGGAATTTCCTTGGATGGATTTCATCCAATTGAAATATCTTGATAATAAAGATTGCAATATTATAAAAAGATTTTTTGTAAAGATCTAAAAGATCCTTGCAAATTCCTGTGTGTTCTACATTACAGGGTAAATGTTGCCGATTGAATTACAGTGAACTATGATCAATTCAATCAGAGTGATTCCACTCCACTTCATTACTAACCACAGGCTATATAGAAATTATCATTCGCCATAATAGTTTGATACTAGAGTTAGTCAAGTAAAGCGTCCTATGTTTGCAATTTCCTTCATGAATGTTATAAATTAGGTTGAATTATAATTTGTTCTTACTGACCTAGGACATAGAGTATAGCTTTTCATTTGCCAAATAATAAAAAAAATTAACAAGTCTCTTCTATATTGATTATGTTTTAGTAATTGAAAAACAGATTACTGGTATTTACTCTACATTGTAGATCTGTATTAGTCCAACAATAATATAAATCTATTCTGTATTTTTCTGAATTACAGATAAGTTCTGAAGAGCAGCCATATGTAAATAACAATCTTAACAACAATAGTATTTGTGAGAGCAACAGACAAAAATCGACTCGGTGTACACGCTGTGAGGCAGGTCAGGGGGTAAGTTTGGAATACTGTAAAGTGTGTCATTTCAATAGATCTGGAATTATTTCGTTGAATTTTTTGTTGTTTGGAAATCATGTGATAATGTTCAGTGCTATAATATGTGTACAATAACATATAAAACAATATTTCATACACTTCAATGAAAAAAAAATGAATAAATAAAATTTGATCATTCATGAAGTAAATTTTCTCTTTAGGGTGTATTGCAAGTAATTTATGTTGCACAGTGTTAATTACATGAAAACTAAATCAATTATTCAAACAATTCAAGCAATCAGTGCTTCATCATATCAAGATTCTTAACAGTTCAATGTATAAATTTGTTTCAGGGCCATTTTCAACACATATTCCACTGACATTTGCTGACCATTCAACCACATTCTAGAGGAAAACATTTGCTGATGAAGAGTAGATAAAATTCTTTTGTATCTAGGCCACCAATAGAAGTAGTTTTCACAAACCAATTTGTGTACCATATGGTAGCTCTATTAACATTTAAAGAATAAGATAAGAAGAAGAAGGTCTCCATACACCAGGATAAATCTGATATTTTTGCCTTGGTATATTTGTCCTATGAGTTTTTAGGTTATTCAGAATTTCCTGTCTATTTTTAAAGTTTCTTCAAAGTGTTAAAGATTTTGTTTAATGAATTGTACTATTTGAAGAAAACAATACTGTTTTAATTCATGTCTATGCAATATTTCAATGGACATTTTCATTAATTTTTTATATGCATTTATTACTGCAATAGTCTCAAGTTAACTGATCATGAGCTCATATGTAAATCAATTAAAAATAGCCTGTATGCACAGAGGATATAAACTACATTTTAAAATCATGATGTGAAATAAGATAAGTAAGGAATGGTAGAAATATATAATTGATACACCTGAACCTTGTTAACTCAAACTGATAAGACTGATAAGTAACTCCAAATCATTTTGCTATACTTGAATAATTCTTTTGGATATGTATTTGTTCTTGATATAAGATATATGGTTATGTCCCCTGTCATTGTCGATGTACCAACAACATACAGTTCTGCGATTTCTTTCTACAAAAAAACTGTAAATTTATCTTAATAACTCTCTTTACACTCACTGATACAGATTCAAATATTATCAGCAAGAACATTCAGGGTTTTTTTTTTTTGAAAGGGGGGGGGGGGGGGGGGGTCCAATAAACATTTTTAGTAGTTAATGTTGTTTTACTGACATGAAAATTAAGCTTAATGAAAACATTTTGTCATCAAAATCAAAAAGAAGTTTGACAGCTCCCTAGAATACTTTTGTGTATGATCCTCAGGCTTGTGTGTCAGTCTTGTGTTATGGTCCATACTCACATAACGCTAATACCAGCATTTACTGAAGTCACAAATGTCTGTAATTATATATTAAACCCGGCCTATTGATATTGGTTTTGTCAATGGTGCTTCCACCATGACCTCCCCTCTTATCAACAGTCACTTTGCTGGTTACCTCCCTTAGACCTACATGGGGCTCTGTTCTTGTCTGTTGGTTATCCTATAGCTCTAGATCTCGTATCACTGTTTATAAGAAGAGTGGCTATAGGAATGCTAAACCTTAAATCTGACTTGACAAAAACAAATGATATTGTGAGAGATAATATAGCATGATATTATTGATATAGATGTGTCCATGTAATATTTGGCCTCCAATGAACTTGTTCACCCCTCAAGGCACATTTGAGTTCATCTGATGTAAAAGTTAGATCAGTTCATTATGAAATATCAGGGGTAAATGAGTTAATCTGGTAACCTTATTAGCAGCTGTACAGGTATGAGTGAACAGACTTCGTGTACATGGCTTTAATAATGATGTACTGTGTACATGGTTTTAATTGTGTACATGTTTATTTGTACATTATTATGTACTATATACGTTAAGCCCCATCTTAGTTATATTACAAATATATGTTTATATTGATGTTTTTTCTTAGATCTCAAATAGTTTTATTTCACTATTTTAATTTTTTTTGGAAATTTTTTACAACATTTATGTCAATAAAGTAAACAATGTAATAAATATGTTTTAGTTTTTGTATCGTAATTAGTTTTTGTATCGATGTTCAATTTCTGTCATAAAGGCACCAATTCTGATCTTTTTCTCCAACACTTGGTTTGATCACAGAACACAATTTTATCACACATTGTTCAACGTCATTTGTTTAATTATCCATAGATATCAGAAAAACAAAGCTCTGCTATTTCATATATCTAGAAAATAAATTGGCAATATTTTATAAACTTTTACTTGTAAGTAAGGTTAATGGTAGCTGACAGTTTCAATGGTGATTTCAATCAATTACGACAACCAGAAGAAACTCCTTGTTATACATATATGTACCTGAACAGCAGTGTAGGTATCCATTTCCACACCTAATCCTCAAACTGAACATTCATCATAACAAGGAGCACTGAACAAAGTCACAACTATTGTCGTTTTGTCTATAAAGTTGTGTTTGAAATTACTTTATTCGATTGGGCTTTATTTTCAAGGATGTCTGAGGTCCAACGTTGAATCCAAGTGTAAAATGTACAATGTTTACGACGATGTTTTCTATTGTTTTAGTAATAAGCTTTGGGTTTTTACCAAATCTATCAAAGTAAAATCGTAACTAGGTATTAGTTATTTAAGATACACTTCTTTCTAAAAATAATTTCAAACCCATACTAAATACAAATTATTTAATACTGCAAATTACTTTTAAAATATATTAGTTACTTACTTAAAAGTTAAAGGCCCACTACTTTTCCGAAACAAATTATAAACGTTTCTTAAAAACAAAATCAACAAAAGAAAATTATATCGATGGCCTAAGATACATGTACGAGTTTACAACACCATACAAATGCAAATATTCCTGCATAATTGATATTTACAGTGAAGATTTATTTCGCTATTTTGCCGTCTGGCGCAGTGATAATCAGCTAACGAGCGGTATTTAGGACGACGGCGAGAAACATAATACGACCCGCGTTATGAAAATTAACTTTTAATTTACTTTCATCAAATTGTTTAGGAATTGATCATAAATGTACTATTAACGGTAAGTTAATAACTTTTGCAACTCTACAAAATAATCAATCTCGTTTTTCATTTCCATTTTGAAAATCGAAAGCCGTTTCGGAAAGGTAGTGGCTCTTTGAGAAATCTACGGTGTATGCGAGGAAAACTGATGTACAAAATGTATTGTTTGAATTTGGAAATCGAAAAAAAAAGTTCAAACATCCATCTACAAAGGATACTTTGTAACAATTTTAACATTTAATTAAGGATTAACTTTAATAGATTTTTTATGTTATGGAGATATAACGCAAAAATATGCGTGTACTCTAAATAAACCGCTGAGCGGTTTATGATGAGAGTCTCCATAACATAAAAAAATCTATTTAAATTATTCCCTATAATTCAATTTACTGAAGATGATCTATTCAATATTCAAAATTTATTTTGCGACTCTTTTGTCTATGAAATCACTACGCCGTCATCTCATCCAAGCAGAAGCGGCGTTACAAACGGCGACGCTATTTTTGCCTTTATGGACTGATAAAGTAAATTTTTTAGGCGATAAAAATTCTCGTAACAAGCAAAATTAAATTATTTAACGTAATAGTTAATGGACGCAGACGTGTATCACATATGTCCATATATAATCTACAAAACATAACCATTTACATTAACGCCATAATTTTTCATACGCATAATTCGAAACGCAATCTACCTAAATTATTACCCAAATGAAGTACATGTACCTGTATTTTTACATCCCAATCTAATTAAAATTAAGACTTGTACCGGTAATTTCATTCCACTACGATACTCTACATTACGCTCCAATACAAGCATCATAGAGGAGTTTACTAGATTGTTTTTCAACCATTTTTCTATCTTATCAAATACGAATGTATTACTGTATTGTAACTATTTTTGCCTTTAGCCACATAAATCCTTGGTACAATCCATCGCGTTTCCACTATCTTGTGGGAAGAACTAAAATTGATACCGCTCTTAATGTAAAGTTATTCGTGGAAGTTTCCACTGTGTTTGACTAAAACATTCCGTGAAAAAATAAACAGGGTTGTTTATTTGGTCATTCGCCCTAATAAATGCCATCGTTTACAACACCTATTCCGATACGATTTTACGCTCACCAAACATAAACACGTTTTGGAGATGCTGGAAGCCACCATCAGAGATTGTTTTGATCTAGATTGGCGCGTGACCAGTAGACGTCCGTTGGTAGGAGCTTAAAGCCCAATTTCCAGAGATTATTGTGAGCGAGATCATTTGTCGCCACATCCTCCGTGTAATGCCTCTGTCGTGTCGCTCGTCAATGCTGATCCCCGTAACCAAGAACGACGGTGGAGTGGATGTTTTTTTCGTCCAAAGTTTCGCCTACATGGCATCAACGGTCATCCACTCGTGGAAATAAACACTGTTGTAAAAATAATGAGGTGAACAGATTTCTTTTAGATTAAAAGTTTCGTACCAGAATCGTATTTGGAATACTTATCTCACATTATTGTCTAATGTGCTTTCTTTTGGTTTTCACCATGATACGCTATGTTTTTATTTTCAGTTCCTGAGGTTTATTATGTGAGCGAGTGTGCCTCCCTGTAATAAATCGTGTACGGTCTTAACAAATCAGTCTTCCTTATTAATCAAAACAGTTACTTAGGGAGTGAAAATCGATGTCCAATTATGTAAGATCAGGAATCATACGTCTAAAAAATTTCATTAAAAAATCAACATACACAGGAGAAGAGCAAAAGATGTAGATGAAATCAGAGCTACCATCAACTTTGAACAGTTCGTACCATTGCTCTTCTCTTTCATAATCAAACTATAATCCACAAGTAGGCGGACCATTACTCTTGGGTAACAGAGATAAAGGACACCAGAATCTACCCAGAAACAATTCTGTATTTGTAAATTACAGAGTTATCAGACCTTGTAGGTAGGTATTGATTGTGACGCCATGTGTTTGCGAGCGTGACGTCAGAGTATTCAGTGAAATCGACGTGAGTCACTCACAAAACAATTACATTACCATGGATACTTCCCCGCGAGTGAGGTAACTCTGTCATATACAAAGACGGGATATTGATTTGATTGGTTCATCACCCTCCAGAATAAGATATGACCTGATGTATGGTGTCCTGCTGGTTGTGTCGGGAGTGTACTTCGGTCAAATAGCACTATAATGTACGTCATCGTTCTCTACTATATAAATATCACATTGAAATCACCTCGAATCATTTCTAGTACATAATCTACTTCTGTTAGTGATAGAAGACCTACTAGTATCCCATTAGATTCAAATTAATCTAGTTTGGGAACATTACAACCCTGTTGATATTCATCAAGATCAATATTTGTAACTTTTTTGTTCAGCTGTACTGATTTTCATCAACACCAGCACTCGGCCGTATATGTTAGTAGGAAGATAATAATGATGATAATAATAATGATGACAAATTCCAAACCAATTCTTGGAAATATACAAAACCAATAACAACATATATCCTCTAAACTGTTACCTCCTATCGGTTTGAAAATATTGCTCTTAATCAACTCACGAATCTGGAACAACCTTTCTAAACAAAACCAGACACAGAGTAGCAGATACCATATATAGCGAATACTAGCTTACATTTGCGACTACAGTCGTTAATGAGGGAAATCGTGGGATCTAGAATTATCTAAAAAAAAAAAAAAAGTCCCATCGGTCACATCGACGTCTAACAGGTCCCAGCCGGTTGTCCCATCGACGACTAACAGGTCGTACGTCCCACCGGCTGTCCCATCGACGTTTAACAGGTCCCAGTCGGCTGTCACATCGACGTCTAATAGTTCCAAGCCGGCTGTCTAATCGACGTCTAACAGGTCCCAGCCGGCTGTCACATCGACGACGTCAACAGGTCCCAGCCGGCTGTCCATCGACGTCTAACAGGTCCCAGCCGGCTGTCCATCGACGTCTAAAGTCCAGCGCTGTCAATCGACGTCTAAAAAGTCCCAGCCGGCTGTCCCATCGACGTCTAACAGGTCCCGGCCGGCTGTCCCATCGACGTCTAATAGTTCCAAGCCGGCTGTCTAATCGACGTCTAAGAGGTCCCGGCCGGCTGTCCCATCGACGTTTAACAGGTCCCGGCCGGCTGTCCCATCGACGTCTTAAAGGTCCCAGCCGGCTGTCACATCGACGTCTGCCTGGTCCCATTACGTCTAACAGGTCTACCGCCATAATCATCCTCCTCGTAGCTAGCAACTTTTTGCTTCAAATTGAAGATTAGTTTCATTTTCAACAGTGCTTTACTTACAAAAAATGTACCTGAAGCTTGTTCTACCTTTGGGAACTGATGTAGGGATTGCTTCTAAGGCTTTGAATATAATAGCATGACATCATTACATTTTAATACTTGTATTTAACTTTTTATTTTTATACTTTTATTAATCCTTATTTGAGTATTTCGCATTTTTGCAATCGTGAATTCATACATCTGAAAAGATCTTCCTAAATTTCCAACTGAAAGTTGATCGATTTTAAGACGGATTGAATCTAGATTTGTAAGCCAATGCCTTACTTATAGGTTCGACACTCCGTAGTCGAGATGGTAACAAAATTATGATGATATCATCTTGAAAATCGAACCATTGTATTTGTCAAGCATCAATAAAAACACACTCACCAAGGATCCATACACAAGTTCCTTTATAACATTTCGTCATTTGAAACCGTGGTAACGAAAACATCTAATGATTAAAACAATACAGCCTGGTAATCCTTCAAATTAAACCCCGCCTTGATGGCAATTTCCAGCTACATCGGATGTCTATATTTGATCAAACAGGAGCCACATTTATGTTTCCACGGAAATGGGTTTTAGAACATATATAATATGCATACATATATTACACCAATTGACCAAGTTTGAACAAAATGTATCCATAAGTTATAAATGACTTTTTGGCCCTTGGTTTTAGTCACCAGGTTACCATTGCAAACAAAAACAAAAAAGACCCAAACCTGTGGCATAACAAACCTTTCCTATTCAACCTATCCATCTGTAGGTTTTTAATTTTGATCTAAATGTTTGAAAAACTGATATATGTATATATTATTCGTGTATATAATAAAATCAGGATTTAAAACAAATCGTGAGGTTATCATTGATTTCAACAGTGGAGCCAATCGGAAAGGACAGAAATCAAAAGTTACTTTATAATATCAATAACGTGTATGGCCACCGTTTACAGCTATGATACACCAGGCTTGGCATCGGCATCGCATAAATCTCAACAACAGATTTGTGAAAAATGCCTGTGGAGTGATTATTATTCCATACTCTCTGAAACTCATGCCTGAGTTCTTGTAAGTTTTGTGGTTATAAGGCAAAAGTCATACACGTCTAGATCTGTGATGGGTCAAAGCGGTGAAAACGGATAAAAAGAAGCTCGATTTCAGGTTACAGGTTACGTCATTGTTCTATTTCTTCCCAAACATGTTCTGTAGGTTATTATCAAATGGTGTAAGAGGACCCGGGAAGTATATCGACGTTGTTTTATTGCAGAAAGTAAGTAAGCAATGTGCGGTCAAGCGTTGTCTTGATGGAGCGTAACGCGTTGCTGTTGAGCTTTAATGAAGGGTAAATCAAGCAGTTGTATAATAATGTAGCAATGTCACCGTGGCCGAATGCTATTTATACCATATTCGCGCAAACGAATTTGCATGGTTCTTGCACTGAAAACTCGACGAATTCCAGGGGTACATCGATCAGTCAAACGTGAGGTTGAAACAGATGTTTCGGTGACGTCACACGAGGCCATCAAGATTGCGATTGATTCTATGGTAAATACAATGTATATCTGGCCCACAATGAGTCACTGTGTGGTGTTATAAAGCCCAAATAGCCATGAAACATATATAAACAACATGCAGACTTTCCGTTAGCAGTGGCAAGCAAAATAATGGTTGTTTTCAAAGATATTACTTTTTTCGGTTTGATGTCGCATAAGCAAAGTTTTCATTGGTGAAAGATTATTCAACAACACTCTCGAGAAAGTTCTAGTTTGACTATGTCGTTAACGCAGTGACACGCGAGATTCATTTGCGATTTAGCTATCCCGTCGAATAGCACCAATATGTTTTACCCATGCTTATCTGTACACAATTTTCAGAAGAACAAATTTTACACGTGCATAGTTTTTGTCATTCAGTATAGTGTATTCCTACAATTTTGGTTTCTCCTCCTAGGCTTCCATATGCTGTGAAAGAAGTGGAAATAAAGTATCGTTAACTAGTAGACGCCGTGGCCCCTCCCGATTTCTCGTTTTATTTTCTGGCATTATTAATAAGGAAAAGACACAAAAACAATTATCATTAATGTTTCCATTACGAATCTGTTTATACTTACAACAGTTGATAGATCACCAATGTGTGTTTTGTCATCTTCGAGATCAAAATACTCGAAAAAGTCAACAGACTCGTTATAATACTGACTGCAACGTTTAAAAGAATAATTGTCTTCATCAATTCATCATTATCGTAATAGTTCTTGTATGAAAAAAAATCGATTTGTCATTGAGATGTGTTCACTGACTTCAGTATAGCAATTATCATCTAAAGTGGAAAATTATAATGATTCATCGACGTTCGTAACAACCAGAACATTTCTTTATAACGGCTTAATCATTTTGATTTGTCATCGTACATTGGCTTGCTAATATTACTACAAAACAAATAACATAAGGATTTCTGCAACAAAACGAGAATTTAGTGAAAATGGAACAAAACGGGAAAAAACATATGTGTACATATATATAAAATAAGTAGTTTTCTGCTTAAAAGAGAAAATCACTTTGACTTTGCTTTAAGATCTTTCTTTGCTGGCATAAATAACGCTTTCAGCGCTTAGTTTTGTTTTTGTTTATAGGTGTTCTGGCTAATACATAGCAAATACATTCAAATGATGCTGAAGTAAGGTTGGACGAGTACGGTGATTCGTATTTGGTTGGTTAGTGTGTTTGGCTTAATGTACCATTCACAGCTAAGGACGGCCTCTTCTCCATACTGCGTGTCGCGTCCATTAACAGCTAAGGACGGCCTCTTCTCCATACTGCGTGTCGCGTCCATTAACAGCTAAGGACGGCCTCTTCTCCATACTGCGTGTCGCGTCCATTAACAGCTAAGGACGGCCTCTTCTCCATACTGCGTGTCGCGTCCATTAACAGCTAAGGACGGCCTCTTCTCCATACTGCGTGTCGCGTCCATTAACAGCTAAGGACGGCCTCTTCTCCATACTGCGTGTCGCGTCCATTAACAGCTAAGGACGGCCTCTTCTCCATACTGCGTGTCGCGTCCATTAACAGCTAAGGACGGCCTCTTCTCCATACTGCGTGTCGCGTCCATTAACAGCTAAGGACGGCCTCTTCTCCATACTGCGTGTCGCGTCCATTAACAGCTAAGGACGGCCTCTTCTCCATACTGCGTGTCGCGTCCATTAACAGCTAAGGACGGCCTCTTCTCCATACTGCGTGTCGCGTCCATTAACAGCTAAGGACGGCCTCTTCTCCATACTGCGTGTCGCGTCCATTAACAGCTAAGGACGGCCTCTTCTCCATACTGCGTGGCGCGTCCATTGACAGCTAAGGACGGCCTCTTCTCCATACTGCGTGTCGCGTCCATTAACAGCTAAGGACGGCCTCTTCTCCATACTGCGTGTCGCGTCCATTAACAGCTAAGGACGGCCTCTTCTCCATACTGCGTGTCGCGTCCATTAACAGCTAAGGACGGCCTCTTCTCCATACTGCGTGTCGCGTCCATTAACAGCTAAGGACGGCCTCTTCTCCATACTGCGTGTCGCGTCCATTAACAGCTAAGGACGGCCTCTTCTCCATACTGCGTGTCGCGTCCATTAACAGCTAAGGACGGCCTCTTCTCCATACTGCGTGTCGCGTCCATTAACAGCTAAGGACGGCCTCTTCTCCATACTGCGTGTCGCGTCCATTAACAGCTAAGGACGGCCTCTTCTCCATACTGCGTGTCGCGTCCATTAACAGCTAAGGACGGCCTCTTCTCCATACTGCGTGTCGCGTCCATTAACAGCTAAGACGGCCTCTTCTCCATACTGCGTGTCGCGTCCATTAACAGCTAAGGACGGCCCTTCCTCGTTCTCCCATAAGGCGGCCTCTTCCATACTGCGTGTCGCGTCCATTAACAGCTAAGGACGGCCTCTTCTCCATACTGCGTGTCGCGTCCATTAACAGCTAAGGACGGCCTCTTCTCCATACTGCGTGTCGCGTCCATTACACTAAGGACGGCCTCTTCTCCATACTGCGTGTCGCGTCCATTCTAAGGACGGCCTCTTCTCCATACTGCGTGTCGCGTCCATTAACAGCTAAGGACGGCCTCTTCTCCATACTGCGTGTCGCGTCCATTAACAGCTAAGGACGGCCTCTTCTCCATACTGCGTGTCGCGTCCATTAACAGCTAAGGACGGCCTCTTCTCCATACTGCGTGTCGCGTCCATTAACAGCTAAGGACGGCCTCTTCTCCATACTGCGTGTCGCGTCCATTAACAGCTAAGGACGGCCTCTTCTCCATACTGCGTGTCGCGTCCATTAACAGCTAAGGACGGCCTCTTCTCCATACTGCGTGTCGCGTCCATTAACAGCTAAGGACGGCCTCTTCTCCATACTGCGTGTCGCGTCCATTAACAGCTAAGGACGGCCTCTTCTCCATACTGCGTGTCGCGTCCATTAACAGCTAAGGACGGCCTCTTCTCCATACTGCGTGTCGCGTCCATTAACAGCTAAGGACGGCCTCTTCTCCATACTGCGTGTCGCGTCCATTAACAGCTAAGGACGGCCTCTTCTCCATACTGCGTGTCGCGTCCATTAACAGCTAAGGACGGCCTCTTCTCCATACTGCGTGTCGCGTCCATTAACAGCTAAGGACGGCCTCTTCTTATACAGCTAAGGACGGCCTCTTCTCCATACTGCGTGTCGCGTCCATTAACAGCTAAGGACGGCCTCTTCTCCATACTGCGTGTCGCGTCCATTAACAGCTAAGGACGGCCTCTTCTCCATACTGCGTGTCGCGTCCATTAACAGCTAAGGACGGCCTCTTCTCCATACTGCGTGTCGCGTCCATTAACAGCTAAGGACGGCCTCTTCTCCATACTGCGTGTCGCGTCCATTAACAGCTAAGGACGGCCTCTTCTCCATACTGCGTGTCGCGTCCATTAACAGCTAAGGACGGCCTCTTCTCCATACTGCGTGTCGCGTCCATTAACAGCTAAGGACGGCCTCTTCTCCATACTGCGTGTCGCGTCCATTAACAGCTAAGGACGGCCTCTTCTCCATACTGCGTGTCGCGTCCATTAACAGCTAAGGACGGCCTCTTCTCCATACTGCGTGTCGCGTCCATTAACAGCTAAGGACGGCCTCTTCTCCATACTGCGTGTCGCGTCCATTAACAGCTAAGGACGGCCTCTTCTCCATACTGCGTGTCGCGTCCATTAACAGCTAAGGACGGCCTCTTCTCCATACTGCGTGTCGCGTCCATTAACAGCTAAGGACGGCCTCTTCTCCATACTGCGTGTCGCGTCCATTAACAGCTAAGGACGGCCTCTTCTCCATACTGCGTGTCGCGTCCATTAACAGCTAAGGACGGCCTCTTCTCCATACTGCGTGTCGCGTCCATTAACAGCTAAGGACGGCCTCTTCTCCATACTGCGTGTCGCGTCCATTAACAGCTAAGGACGGCCTCTTCTCCATACTGCGTGTCGCGTCCATTAACAGCTAAGGACGGCCTCTTCTCCATACTGCGTGTCGCGTCCATTAACAGCTAAGGACGGCCTCTTCTCCATACTGCGTGTCGCGTCCATTAACAGCTAAGGACGGCCTCTTCTCCATACTGCGTGTCGCGTCCATTAACAGCTAAGGACGGCCTCTTCTCCATACTGCGTGTCGCGTCCATTAACAGCTAAGGACGGCCTCTTCTCCATACTGCGTGTCGCGTCCATTAACAGCTAAGGACGGCCTCTTCTCCATACTGCGTGTCGCGTGTGTGAATGTGTTTTTTGGGAGGCTGCTGTTTATTCGTGTTGTGTCTTTTTGTAACGCTATCTTACTGGAGTATGCCGTCAAAATACCGAACAACAATCGGAATCAGGGTAAAGCAGCCAAAAGACGCGTTAAGAACTGCACAAGTCTGACCTCGTTTCGCACTGAAGAAATAGATCATGTTTAAGGTACAAACGTCTGTCCATGCATAATATACCAGGGACAAGTCTTCATGAAAATATTTCTCAGAAATATCCTTATAATTATGTAAACTGGAATATGTCTCTTTGAGTCACAATATTTACGGGGGCTAAACCTCTCCCGTACACGTTCGCGTGCCAAGCGTTGTTTTCTATAGTAACTATTCAACATTATTGAATTGATTGAAAAACATCAAAAAAATAATCAAATTCACAAATTCCAAAAACTTTAGAATTACTTTTAGATCCTTAATCCTAACACACCATATCATATTATAACTGCATTTCCTTGTAATTACTTCTAATCTAATGCGATTCGATATTACACAATATTAATACCCGTAAAATGCTATCTTAGTAATTGATAGTGAAGGGATGTTTATGCGCTAACGTCAGCTGGAAAATGAGCACCGTAAAGGTGACATTGTAAAAACAGGCTAAGAACTAGCATTAAGAAGCCCTCGACGAAGCTCCAAAATTGCTGTTATTCCCGTTGGCAATGATTTAGTTACGGCTGTCATAGCGACACCGGAGATGATACCATAATTAAATTCCATTAGACTCATCGATGATAATTGAATCCAGTTCAGTTTTTGTTGAATTAAATTCATGTGGAATGTTAGCGCTCTAAAGTACATGTCTAGTAAACGACGCTAAATTGTCCTTTCCTCTTCATCAAAATAGACCTCTGACTGTAAACGAAGAATATGGCAACGGGAAGCACCGCTTGCTCTTTTTCAAGATATACAAAATGTACGTCGTCTCTTCGTTTGCAACCAGAAATTAATTTTAAAGATGAGTAAAGAACAGTTATGATAACTACATGATTCAATTCATAAAAATGTATAACTACATTTTGTTTACGTTTTCTATCCTTGTGTGATCGCTTTTGACGTTAATAAATCACCAGGTTACATCAGCTTACCTTTAACATAGTAACTCATCCCAGATGATTTTTATAGATTATCAATATTTATGAAAATCTATATTTCACATTAGATAAAGAAAGAGAAATAATTCTATGACCACTAAGCGATAATTACTCGTAATATGTTGTAAAATTATTTTGGACATGTTTGTAAGTGACAGCGATGCATGCTTGATGTAACATAGTGTTTTATAGTGTTAAGGAGAAACACACTTAAATCAACTATCAGACATTTATGGGTTTTTTATGGGCGAATGCGTAAGCACATTAAACTGTCTGACGACGTCCCAACCGATGATATACGTGTTTACCATAATCGACGTCCAATAAGGGATGATAAATGTACAAATTGAATGAGTAGAAATCACAAAAAATCATTGATTTATCTATAAACACGTTAGTGTACATTTCAGAAAAAAATACATGCAAGCTAGTCCAAAGCAATTAGCATAAAGAACTTGCGGTAAACATCATTAAAGTTCAACGAATTGATAACGGGGAAATTGACGACTGAGTGGAAGAAATCTACATTTGGTGGTTAGAATTGTGTTAAGGAAATCGTATCAAAGACTTAGTGGTAAAGGAAACTCAGAGACAGTAAAATCATTACAGGTGAGAAGGGCCGAACAAGGTATATTTTGATTATTAGGAGCATGTTTAGAGTGCTACTTTATATCTGAATTATTGAAAGTCTACGGGAACAAGATTTCACATACACATTGAGAGAAATTCTCTAAAGTGAATAGAGCAAAGGGCACTTAGTTGCCAGAAAATTTGATTCCATATGAGTCTGGACAAGTACTTATGAATGTTGTTATATATATAATGAGAATGCCTGCCTGGTAGGATGTTTTGTTGTCTGTTTGCATTGCTACATTATTGCAACACTGTATAAGGTGACAACAAAGTCGGTCCGGGTCGACATTCATCAAACAAATGAATAGCAATGGTTGTTACATTACGGAATGCGATTAACACAGTATGTCCTATATGTCCTGTGGCTGCAAATCGAATGACCACGGACTCAATACAAAGTCCGGTTTCTGATTAAAGTTCTGTAATACAGAATACCATCGAGTACGTGTTGGTTCCCGTCATCGCTGTGTGTTGTTACAGAATATCAAAAATGACGACACTGTCCACAGTGGCGTAGGAAGATGAAACGTAAGGTCCTCAATATTTTGTAACCGCCCCGCCGCCGCACAGGAGGAGATTACTTCAACTCCCAACCACATATGCTGTATATCATTAAATTTAATCCTTGTACACATTTATAGATAGTGGGGTCGCTAAAAGGAAATTAACGAATACGCAAATTGGCCAAAATTAGCGTCTGAGCGCCAAAGGCGCGAGATTTTGGTGTTTTAGGGGTCTGAGGGTGATCCCCGGGAAAAATATTGTAATTTATAATGACTGAGATGAATTTTACAATGTATTTTGATGATTTTGCGAGCGCCCGAAAGCGCGAGATTTTGGTGTTTGGAGGAATTGTTTGAATGTTTGAGATGAGTTTTACGATGTATTTTAATGATTATAAAGCGTTCTTAACATGGTAATTTTTCGATTAAAGTCTACCTGCATTTAGAAATGATAATTGTGTCGTCATAACATTATGCAACCCTACCCGATCTGAATATACCGGCCACACCATCGGCACATTGTTGTGTAACATAGAAATGAATTAATTGTCCCGCTAAGACATATAAACAAATTGATCTTTTAAGAGACATTTTTTTAAATAGTACATAGAACACCTTGATGGACATTTTTAGTCTAGTTGTTCGTTTGTATTGAATTTTTACTATTTAAGGTTTGACATTATGTGCTTGAACGTTTTAGGAAATGCGCCGCGCAGCGGAAAATTTTCTAGAATGAAGTACGAACAATGTGCAGGAGGACCCTTTTTTCTTTCAAATAAGCATTTTTAGAAAATTTCAGTCGGCGAAAAGGGGGGGGGGGGGGGGGCAAAAAGACATGTTTGCCTCCCGGGGGGGGGGGGGGGGGGGGGGGGGGGGGGGGGGGGGGGGGGGCGGGCAGTTACTTCCTATGCCGCTGGACAGTGAAAACATCGTGGAGTATTTTTGATAGATATCTCCAAACAAATTTTATTAGTTATTAGTATCATATAAAAAGAGGTATGTTTAATCATAGACATATTAAATCTGGCGTCGGGTTACGACAATGCAGCTGCTATCAAACGCACTTTGAACATCAAGTTAAATTCCAGTTTATTTGAAAACCCGATAAGTAAGTATCTATCTTATCTTTTAATACTCTCTGGGTGAACCAAACGTTTTAGCGCAGCTTAAGTGTGTTGACTTTATCAAAAACCATGCAATTTGGAATGTGCAATAAACAGAGCAAAATGAATTCCAGTTTTTTGGGGGGTTTTTTTGTGTGTGTGTGTGTGTTTTACTAAACTTTATGCTTGTTCCAGTCTCGGTTCCTCCTAATAAATCTCCACATCAAACCCACGCGAAAGCTCTCGAGAAGTTTCCCATCTTACAATATTCACATTCATTATGCAGTAATGTATTGCTTTCGTAGTTTATGATATCGTCAGAAACTCACTAGTCACCACGCTATCGTTATGTAAACTCGCGAGTCACAACTCTATCGTTACGGAAACACACGAGTCCCCACGTGCACTCTATCGTTTTAGGTACGATAGAACGTAGCGTAGCTCGGAGGCTTTAGCCACATTTTTTCCGAATCTTGCACGTTGTGACACAAGCATACACTGTTACTATGACCTAAGACAAGCTTATAGAGAATGGTTCCCTTGCTGCTGACTTCCAGGACGGATATTATCAAAAAGGCCACCACAGAAATAGTTCAACATCTTGAATTTATATATGTACCTACCTATATTGTCTGGGTTAGTGAATACATACATCAACGGTAGTGATCATTAAAATATGTTGTCGACCATCTTGTTTTTCAAAAATGGCCGACGTAGAAATGTTTAAATTCTTATGTATGCATGTTTTATCAATAATTTTGAATACGTTTAAGAATGTGGTTTAGTGGATATAATGAGGTTAAATATCAACGATTTCCTGTTTCCGTTTTACAATAAATGGATATCAGGCGGGAAGGTTAAATATTTGTACTTATTTGAATTGTACTAGAGGTGCCTCAGAATTATGTTCGGGCAGACATATTTCATTCAGACGAAGGTCGCCTTAGATAGCCAGACTATCGTGTGGCGTTGACACCCTTTGATGCAATAAATTGGCATGTTTCTCAATCCACGTAAAATAAATGTTTCAAACAATTATCCAGTGAAATGTAAAACGACTGATGGAACCGTTTCAGGAGTTAAACCCTTTCTCTGTCACATACATATTATCTATCGATTTCCATGCCTGTGCGACTCTGGTAAATACAGCTGTTTCCGGTAGGCCCATTGACACGTATTCAGATCCCTATTACGTGAACAACTGTTTGGTTTTATGCTCAGTGAAATGAATACTTATCCTCATTATAGATCGACGGCAACATACAAATAAAAACTTTGGTGGTTTAATGACTAATTTAGTATGCATGCTCTAGAATTTATATTATATGGAAGCACCATGGTGTCCAATATTTAAACCAATGTAGTTAATCTGACTATGTCAACACGGGAAAAAACTCCACCTACTCCAAAACTGATTGTTATGTTTGCTCTGTACTGTGACAAAATCTCAATACAATACACTACCGGATTTATAAATCTAAACCTGTGTTATTTATACAAATGATGATTAAAAGATTAAGCGTACGTGTGCCTTCCAGATGATGGTCATGCTAAGTATCAATCGCATTACCCAGGATAAAACCGTTAATGAGGAACATTTCGAAAGTAATATGATATATACTTTTTTTTAGTATTTCATGGGTATATATACGATAGTGCATAGTAAATCAAACGTGCTATCAAATGAAAACAAGAAGTGTAAGTAACCATTTCTAAGATTCATTTGATATGAGCACATAATAAGCTCAGTGATGAATTCACGCAATCGTAATAAAGACATATAGGAATAAAAACTAACGTGATCCTAGCGCTTTCATAAGCGGCTAGAAAAGCGATAAAATATAATAACCACTAAAATATGTACTTTCACAGTATGGAGAAATGGTAGGAACACTAATTTGTATGACATTCTTGCTTTCTAATTGTTTAGTTCACGCAACATAGACACGTTTCAATGGCTGTTCCATAGACCGCGGTACAATGTATCGCGGATCATCACCCAAGTCAAACACTTTTACCGGGATTGACGTGGAGTGCATGAGTAATTAGAACACGTTAAGGTGCTTGAGCGAGGGTATATCCCACATTGTGTTTATCAAAGATGCTCCAACGCCGACAGATAATATACAATATATACCATATAGACAATAATTGATGTTTAATCTTGTATATGAATACCTACTTAACACAAAAATACTTTCATTTGATATAAAATAATTTGTTTTGATTTTGTTGTCTGTGCAATCAGTTCCTCATGCTATATAGAGCATTAAATTATGAATTTAATTTCCAAGTGTAATTGATATTTTGAAAACTTTTACTGTGAGGTAAAATAAGTTCTAACTTTTCATTATTGGTAATAGTGTAAAGGGTGGAATTGTTATTACTGTATTACTTCTTAATAGATAAAATTACCAATTGCCAGCGTTGTAGAACCTTTAATAGATAAAATTACTAATTGTCAACGTTGTAGCACCTTTAATAGATAAAATTACCAATTGTCAGCGTTGTAGCACCTTTAATAGATAAAATTACTAATTGTCAGCGTTGTAGCACCTTTAATAGATAAAATTACTAATTGTCAGCGTTGTAGCACCTTTAATAGATAAAATAACCATTGTCAGCGTTGTTGTCAGCGTTGTAGCACCTTTAATAGATAAAATTACTAATTGTCAGCGTTGTAGCACCTTTTAATAGATAAAATTACTAATTGTCAGCGTTGTAGCACCTTTAATAGATAAAATTACCAATTGTCAGCGTTGTAGCACCTTTAATAGATAAAATTACCAATTGTCAGCGTTGTAGCACCTTTAATAGATAAAATTACCAATTGTCAGCGTTGTAGCACCTTTAATAGATAAAATTACCATTTGTCAGCGTTGTAACACCTTTAACAAATAAACCAATGATGGACTGATTAATCTAGATGACATGAAACATTGAAAACTGCATCTGGGGTAGGATAATGTCAGCATAAAACGTGATGATTTGTGACCACAAGACACTATCAAAGCATGCCTCTGCTCCAGGGGGAGTTTACCAGCAATGCGGAAAGGTAAGACATCCGTAGACAAACAATGAAGCATTTATATCAATCTGGTTTAGGAGGGTGTTATGTATACATAGGGGTAAAATATTGCTATCAATTCGTCATCGTCTGTATGCGGGTTTGTAAATCTCAGGCGATTATATATGATAAAATGTGACGCTGTTAAAACAGATTTAACATGCTTGGTTCATGGCGTTATGCAATGTGATGAGACGAACCGTTTTTCACGTAGGCCTACTCTGCAGACATCATTTCAGCTCCAGCTTTTCTGATAAAGTTTGGCATTGATAGATTTGAATGCATTAAACATTCCCCGGCGGACGTGAAAATCTTTCGGGCCCTATCCAAATATCAAATTTAATGTATAAATTCAAGTGTACATCAAGGAGGAATTAAGTGTAACTGATTTCAATGTATAATGAGGTGCACATATTCTAAATTGTCCTATTGTTAATGATACAAATGCACTCAGAAAGCGAATTGAAACGAATAGATTACCCAATGCATGGTAACAAGATTATTCAAGATTATTACATTATTGGTCAATTATAACGGAAAGACTGTTATTGACATGAAAAACGTTAAAGGTAAGAGAAGTTGGGATTATATGTAGCAGATTTTGTTTACGATAGTTATGTTCTTAGATAAAATCAAGGCATAAATTGCTGTAGGTTAAGGAGCCCACGTGGATATAAATGGTCTTTGTTCTTGTGGAATTGGGATAATTGTCCTGCTGTAAAGTCTGATTACCAGATTTTTTATCCAATTCATTTTTAATTCCACGCAAAGTCTCCATGAAATGTTGTTGTAATGATTGATGTTGAACTGTTATTACATTTTATATCATATAGTCACCATTTTAAGTAACTTTTATTATATGCTGTGTGGTGTTTAAATATCAATTATGCTCAATAGTCAATGTCACTGCAGTAATAATTTGAAATTGTTCTTCAGTAATTGATAAGCCTTTGGGAGTATATATTTGTTTATTCATTTTTTGTGTCATTTCATTGTTATAGAAGGTATAATTTATTCCGCACGGTTTTCAAAAAAAAATCCTGGGTAATGTTAAAAAAAATGACTATGTAAAGTAGAAACGATTCTACCAAAATCTCTTTCAGATGAAAGCTTTTTTTTTGTTCCTAGTTGTCATATCTGTTGGGTTATACCGAAATGTTAAAGACTGCATGCTGCACTGTAGACAACTTTATATTCAAAACATCTTTATGAAATTTATAGCTTTTTATGCTTACTGACACATGGACATGATAAAAAACACACTTATCATTTAAGAAAAGACAATGTTGTCGCTTTACTATGGGGGCTTGTATGCTAATCCAAAAATAGTGTTCTAGATACAAATATTTACACGCCTGTCATCACCACGTGTAATTGATGTGTTCAGTATATTGTTCTCCTTGACACATATAGATGACGTCATAATGATTCCATCAACCCATAAAGAGCTCTAGTGTCATAAGTGTACCCTACCTACCATACAGAGCTCTAGTGTCATAAGTGTACCCTACCTACCATACATAGCTCTAGTACCATACAGAGCTCTAGTGTCATAAGTGTACCCTACCTACCATACAGAGCTCTAGTGTCATAAGTGTACCCTACCTACCATACAGAGCTCTAGTGTCATAAGTGTACCCTACCTACCATACAGAGCTCTAGTATCATAAGTGTACCCTACCTACCATACAGAGCTCTAGTATCATAAGTGTACCCTACCTACCATACAGAGCTCTAGTGTCATAAGTGCCTCCCTACCACTTACATACAGAGCTTTAGTATCATAAGTGTACCCTACCTACCATAAAGAGCTCTAGTATTATAAGTGTACCTTACCTACCAATACAGAGCTTTAGTATCATAAGTGTACCCTACCTACCATACAGAGCTCTAGTATCATAAGTGTACACTACCTACCATACATAGCTCTAGTATCATAAGTGTACCCTACCTACCATACAGAGCTCTAGTATCATAAGTGTACCCTACCTACCATACAGAGCTGTAGTATCATTAGTGTACCCTACCTACCATACAGAGCTCTAGTATCATTAGTGTACTCTACCTACCATACAGAGCTCTAGTATCATAAGTGTACCCTACCTACCGTACATAGATCTAGTATCAAAACTGTGCCCTACCTACCATAAAGAGCTCTAGTATCAAAAGTGTACCCTACCTACCATACAGAGCTTTAGTGTCATAAGTGTACCCTACCTACCATACATAGCTCTAGTATCATAAGTGTACCCTACCTACCATACAGAGCTCTAGTGTCATAAGTGTACCCTACCTACCATACAGAGCTCTAGTATCATAAGTGTACCCTACCTACCATACAGAGCTCAAGTGTCATAAGTGTACCCTACCTACCATACAGAGCGCTAGTATCATAAGTGCACCCTACCTACCATACAGAGCGCTAGTATCATAAGGGCACCCCAACACACACACCCCGTTCGCCGACCCATCTACCATACGAGTCAACCCAACCGCCACACACTGATCCTTAATGCCTTATTTATAACCAATCCTTCGCCCATTCTGTATGTGTCTCTCCCCACACCCACGGCCCACGCCCACCAGTGTTCTGAGATTCCCACCTAATATTGTATAACTGTGTCCCCATTCATGGCTACATTTATTAATTACTTAACCCTGAAGTTAATGTGTCCACACCCAATTTTTGTGTTTAAAGAAATCACCTCTGTTACTAAGTTGTTTTAATTGAGATGCTTTTCAACATCTGCAGCGAATCTATTACATGGTCAATTTCACTCTTTCCCAAAAGAGTAAAACAGGAAGCAATACTCCATTTGTTTACGAGTTGTAATACATCCTTATGCCACGGAATACTTAAACGTATGTTTCTGATTTAAGGGCTGCAATTTTACCATTACGAAACCCCCGCTGGTTTGCAAGGCAAGCAACGGAAATAGGTCATCTGCAAAACAGAAAATGTCATTTGATGACGCAGTATATGCCATAAAAAAGTGTGTAATTGCATAACTTGTTTTTATGTATCCAGTGTTGTTATTTGTCAAGTATACGATAATTTGAGGACATGAAAAACCTTCGATAGTGTGATGAACATTTCAGCGATGTGGTTTTGTAAGAAAACATTAGTACGTGTTGCCAAGATGCACTTATTTAACGCCCCTCGTGAGCTGTAGAAAGTTTTCATCAAAAGCAGAAAAATATTAAAAGTTTCAACAAAACATCAGGTCATCATGATGATCATTACATAAAATTGTACTAACGCCTACTATTGCAAACGCAATTTAAGAGCAGCTGAAGACTCACAACATACACCACACACTATCAATTAACCCTTTTTATGTGTCCGATGACGTTATTATACTGCATGTAGGAGGACGGATTTAAAAGGGTAAAATGAAGTGATGACATCAACATGTACCAACAGTACTCACCAATGTAAGGCTATATAGCGACAGCTTTCTCATATATTATTGATGCACTTCACAAAAAAAATACAGATCGTTAATGTCAATTGAGTAAATAAACAAATAACTGAAAAATAAGTTGATAATTTATCAGATTTAATATGATTCCAATCGTTAATATGACAAACATTAATGTCACCATGTATACAACTGAATAACATAAGTTATTTTAGAACATTTTAATATTGCGATTCTACTGAAGCGTTAATCGGTTATTACACAGATAAAAGAATAATAATTAAATTGAGTTATGTTAAATAAGGGTTACATACAATGCGGATATGATCCTAATTCTACACGTTTAAGCTCGGATGACAAGTGTCTGTATATCGGGAACTGACTCCCGCTTTATTAAATGACTCCAGACATATCAGTTATCCGTCTTATACCATTTAAGTATTAAAAACGTATGATCATATTTTGATAACAATCACAAGGCTGATCATTTAGCGGCCTCAATTAACCAGTACTTCTTTTTCCTTGTTGAATAAAGTTCGTCTGTCATGTATTAGAAATCGTTATTCTACGGAAAAACCTGACAGTTCGTACCCGCTCTTCCGACTATTCTCCTCCGTACTTCGCCCATCTTTTCCTTTTTATTCACAAATAAGTTTCTAAGTAGCATCTGTCATCCGGCATTACCGGTGGTGGGACGATGATGCTTCTATATCCAGTAACAATCGATGGTAATGCGATTGTATTCGGGCTTGCGATTATTTTACACAGGGATATAATACTACTACAATACGTCCACAGAATATGACATCGAAACGTCTGGATATTTGACAAGTTCATTATTGGTGGTAATAATGAAAACGAGAACCAGAACTTATCTCCAACATGGATAATAGATAGTGTGCCTGCACAAATAAAGCCTAGCCTGTGTGGCCTTTCGTTTAGTACATTAAGGTTAGTCCAGTTATTCCAGTTGTACGTACATTATTTATGTTATTTATTTTAATGATAAGCAATCAATCACACCAAGCGTGGGATGCTCAATTCTTTCGATTTACTTACTGCAACTGCAGTGTTCTCTCGTAATCAAAACAACAGAAGTTGTAAAATACCTGGCGACAAACAAAGACAATGCGTAATGTTTCCACTGTCACATGTTCACAGTAGCTGGAACACACGTTATACTACACTGTTTGAGGAAAGTGATAACTTCGAAATTTTGTAAATAAATTTCAAACATAGCTGGAACACACGTTATACTACACTGTTTGAGGAAAGTGATAACTTCGAAATTTGTAAATAAATTTCAAACATTTACCTGGAACATGGAATGAGCCTATGATTCTGTATAAAAATGAACCAATTAAATGATCATGTTACTTCCTTGTTACATCCGCTGAACCACGTGATCGAAACCCAACCTAACCATGACGTCATTCCATCACGTTATCGAAGGGAAACCTACCTTAGATTCTGGCCAATGCAATAATTGACATTCGTAGAGTTTTATATTTGACACCTTCATCCGCTTTGTGTGGTTTCAATTAAAATGTATCAATAACTACTGTTTGTGACAACCATCAGTAATATGTTTTGAATAGATAGTAACTGGGCGAAGTTTATATGACGAAGGACGATTCCAATATTTAAGATGTATTTAAAGTTAATAAGAAACATTTTCTGACATTTAAAAGTCGTGATGTCATAAGAAACTTCGACTTATCATACTATTCGAATTACTTGCCTTCTCGGATATACATCTTTTGTATTTCCAGCAAATTAGATATATTGAAACATCAGTAGCAGTTAATACGAGGTTAACATTCATCTTTGTTCAGTGATAAGTGTGGTGTTATTTGTGACCCGATTTATCCCATTCTACATTGTTCTAAAAGTAAAATACATTATATATTGGGGTATTGAGATACTAAAATGAAATGCTGTTAGTCGAGTAAGATAAGTTCAACCTAGGCTTTTTGGCGATTGTGACGTCAAAATATAACGTCACTATCACTTATCAATGGTAATAGTTCTTCACGAACGTTATTTTTGGTGTCTCAAAACCGGTGTACTGCTTTAACTGATCAAAAAATATCAAAGCACGAATGTGTATATTAATCAGTATGTATAAAATGTTGATTTGTGTGTGAATGTTTTAAAGTAGCTATTCACTCAACCGGGAATAAAATGATATGACAAAGTTGCAGTAGCCAAGTTCCCTCCAGTTTGTAATGTGTAGCATGTGTGAAGTGTGTGTTTGGAAGGCTGTGGTATATTTGTGTTGTGTCTCCTTGTGATAGTGTGTGTTTGGAAGGCTGTGGTATATTTGCGTTGTGTCTCTTTGTAATAGGAAGAATTGGTCTTTTTATAGTGCTATACAGAACAGTACACCCCATCCGATCACATTATATTGATAACAGCAAACCAGTCGTCCCACACCTTTTATGCTGATCGCTAAGCATGAGCAGAAACTATCACTTTTACACACTTTAATGTATCATGGCCAGGGGACACACCTCAAAGCATTCAGTAGAAGGGTAAGCGTTCAACTAATATCCAAAATGGAAGCGGCGTCATGGGAGAAGAACGTCAGTTAGAAAATATATAAGAAATAGATCCAAGCTTAAGTTGCATTTCACAACCATTAATGGTGATATCACGTACAATTTACATTGTTTTATGTACAAACAGGACATAAAAGAAGTCTGAAATTGGTTAAATGTGTTTTCTTGGACCACTTCATATTTAGTGTTACAATTAATACCTACCATGTAGAACTACACTCAACAAAAACAGACCTATTAATCTGCTCCTGTCTGTTTTAGTGACGTCGTTGAGTGTTGGTGTGCTTTGTTTACTATAGGCTATTGGTCACCAGCCTATACTATTCCCGGCATATCTTGTGTGACAGAAAACCAGTACCTTATTGAATCAGGTGAATCCGCTATACGATGTCTATAGGGATATAAGGTGTTTATACGACCGTTTTATTATGGGTATGGAAGTAATCCTAACCGTGTAGACAAAACAGATTGTCGAATTTCTAAGGTTGACTAGCACATGGCCAAACAAAAACAGTCACAAGATATGAAATTAACAAAAAAAGAAAAAGAAAGAAATACTATAAATAAAGTTTAACGGAATTTTAAAACACTTTTAGCGATCGAAGGTCAAAGACAGAATCAAACGAGGTTTAGCGATCAAAACCAACGCTGCTGTGGATACAACTACATTATTGTTAAACTTGTTTCCTTTGTCTTATTGTATTTTCTATTGTTAATTATTGTGTCCTCTTAAAAGGACATACTGTCTTGAAAATTCTAAACAAATTACAAATTTCACATATGAAATAAATTTTGATTTGCTATGTTAAAATAAAATATATAACTTGTTATGGAAGAATGTTTGAAATGATGGATTGGCTGATCGTTGAAGGACATTGAATAAATGTCTGGAACAGCTTGAAGAGCTTACTTAGCTTGTATCTTTACACAGATAAAACAAACCTAAACTAATACAATTACACTATAAAATGATAACTATGGTTTTGTTTGTTTGATTATTGTAAAGTCCTATTAACAGCTAGGGTCATGTTAGGACGGCCTCCCATGTATGTAGTGTGTAGCGTGTGTGAAGTGCGATGTGCGTATTTTGGGAGACTGCGGTATGTTCGTATTGTGTCTTCTTGTATAGTGGAACTGTTGCCCCTTTTTCATAGTGCTATATCACTGAAGAATGCCGCCGAAGACACCTAGCAGCACACCTCGCCGGATCAAATTAAACTGACAACGGGTGAACCAGTCGTCCAACTCCCTGTTTGCTGAGCGCTAAGCAGGAGCGAAAACTAAAACTTTTATAGACTTTGGTGTGTCTCGGCCAGGGGACAGAACCCAGAGTCTTCCTCACAGGGGCGAACGCTTAGCTCAAGGCCAAAAGTGAGGCGGTGCCAAGGGAGGCATTAGGAAACCTAAAGTCAGTTAGGAAAAGAATAAATGTAAGATGTAAAATTTAGTTGTCTTTTACGATCATGCAATAGGGTAAGTAGGTAAAATTAACGCCCTACCTGCAGGGCCAAACTATGGTAACTATGGTAAATATTTATTGAATGAAATTGGTGCGAATAGATGATATTTTAAGCAATGGCGTAGTCACAAAAATCTATGTTAGTCGGCGCATAACTGACATTAAATATGACATAACATCACATCTATATACAATATGTTTTAAGTTTCTACTTAACTTTTAACCATCTAGCTTGAAATACGCCCGGCGATATCGTATCTTTTAAATTGATATGTAAAGTTCTTCAGTCTATTACCAGCACCGGTTGAAATATCACCACCATGTAATCATTTAAGCAAAGAAGATTTTTTTTGTACCAAAGTATTTTTATTAAACCAGGAAGAAATTACTTGGATCGAGCAGGAGGCAAAGCTTGTATACGCCCTCTCCAAATTATTACATGCATGCATTTCCTTGTATACCTGAAATCTCGTACAAATGTTGCATGAACTTCTACGCAGTTCACTTCATTTGCACGAGATTAACTTTCTTTATCAGTCGATGTAAGCAACAAAATTGACAATCAATTCTTAATTGAACACATGCGACAGAAAACACCAATATGTACATGTACTATAAAAACAAATATTACAATTTAAATGTAAGTCAAGTTAAGTATAATCTATGGATCATGACGTGGAATTTTCTCATGTTGTCTAATGTACAGTGTTTACATGTGTATATCAATGTTATCAGATAACTCTATTCGTTCTCTGAATATTTCTGATATTTCACCCAAAATTCAAGGATATGAAGCTATGCCAATATGTCCTATTTTTTAAGTAAACAAAAACTAATGAACTGCAGCCAAAGAAAAGCAGGTTGGGAAGGAGGGATAATGTTTTCTTTATATAACTTGATATGTGTTCATAACAGACGAGTGTTTCACATCTCACTCACCGGATATTTACTAAAACATCAAACAACGATATACTTAAACCTACCGACACCTCCCGAAGGGGAATGCACGTGGCGCAACTGGAATGGTCAGCGTAGAAGCATCTGGACATGGCTTTACACGAGCATGAGGCCTCAGCTAGATATTGATTTTTGTACTTCTTTACGGCATGTTCCCTCCCCGCGTGGAGGGAGTTATACTCATTCATACCAAGTCGCTCGGAGCGGGACTACCTGAACATGCTAAGGACATGGTATCCTTTTACCCATATCGCGTATCGATTTAGCAATTCAGCATACTTTCCTTCGCAGTTTTCCAATAACGTTTTAATTTCTTTGACATATATCAGGTGGTATACAGCGCTTACGCCGCTGTCTGTCGTCAGCGCACACAGACCTCGTCTGTATACTCAGCAGTGTTAATTTTCCGTTTGTGTTTAAATATTACAGCACAACATCGAATTCGAATTCAAAACACGTGTTCTTAATGATAACACAACAGGAAGTTTAAAGGATCGACTCAAATCTGAGAGACCGTCACTCTTGATTCTGACGGGGCACATGGGTGTTCGGAATAGCGACCAAATCTTCAGGACTGTTATATTGGACTGCGTGTTGTGACAACAGTATTACTGGACATTATCCTAAGGTAAGTTAAACATATAGGAGCATAATTATTACACACGCTTATATGGTTATACTGATATAAGATAATATAATATCTAGATGACAGAAGGTTATGTGTTTAATGTAGGTAAATAAACAATGACATAGCATACTTGATGGTAAATTTGCACTCTTTGATTGTTTATTTTGGTTTCAATTTTACGATTTTTTTCGGACACTTATTATATAAAATGTACGTGAAGTATACAAATATTATCACATTATAGATGGACCATTCCATGAGAGTTTGGACCTTGGAGTTGAATGAATTGTCAAACGATGTCTTTAAAGATGGTGACGCCATGATAATAGTTTGGCGTCAAATGTGTTCTAACAAATGCAATTCAGTATTTATTCCATTTTTTGGTGGTCGGATTACACAATCTTATTATTCAAAGCATAGCTTTGTAATCTGTTGGTTGCTTCAGTCGTACTGCACTTGTCTTTACCAAGAAAGTCGGGTACGAGCTAATTAGATAAGGAACACTTGGCCTAATAGTATTTTCCCAATTACTTCGGATTTCGTTCACATGGAAATCTCTTGCGTGCTTCCATTTAAGCTGGCACGAGTAGTTATTAAATAATTGCCGCTAATTATGCAGTTGTGATATGACATATAATTTGTAATGTAACATGATATCGGGCAAAAGAGGTAAGTTGTCTCATAAATACATTCTAAGAATAAAGTACGTGTAAAACAACTTATTATAAAATGAGCAACTATAGATAAATATAGATTGTGACAAATGTAAATTTTTTGTACATATTCCAACATGGTCCATCCTCATGTGTTACTCAAGGCTATTGTGCTATTTGAGCGCACGTTTACATTTCAGCATATTCTAAATTTCAAATGTTAAGAATTAAAACTTGTTTGTTCACCAACACAGTTGAATATCTGTTAATATTTTACCCCTATGGTTCATTTATAACGTTTTTGTAGACGAGGAATACCATGTGTTCCAATAGCCGTCGGATATGACATACTATGATACAGTTAATATAGGGACTTAAATCAAATGGCACTCAGCCAGTGCTAAATCCAGAACATATCATCAAAGATAAAATGGCACCCATTTGATATAATATAATATTTCAGTGATAGAGACTTGAACGATATGTGTTTTATGTGATTTCTCAGTAACGCTACACCTGTTGACTTATCGTTATATGTAAAACAACGTTTAGCATTTCTTTATACTTGTCATATCGCTTTCGTTCCACTATGGTGAATGCTCGTGATTGTTAACAGATGTCAGGTCATTCTCTCACGACTTTATCCAATTATGAAGGGATGGCGAGAATTAGTAACAAGTGTTATATACATATATTGGGATCAACAGCTGTTTGGTAGGAAATAAAATGGAATGGAAACCATTTTGCTGAAGAATTTTGATATATACGAAAAACGTGTTTAAAACGTTTAACTGTTGTAACGGGTATACAGACTGTAGTATTTTAAATTATTTAACCTGGTGACCTATTTGATTTCAAAATGTAGATTCAATGTTTCTCTTCATGAATTGCTTACCTATCGGGAATTCGCATAGCGGAAATGATTTTTTAAAGTGATAGATTAACTTTTAACTGGTGTACCTGGTTTACACTATAGATTTTAATTATTTAACATGTTTACTTTTTTATGAGATAGATATGCATATGACCGTTACAGGTGCAGCTTGATAAACAAAAGCCGACATATCAGTAGTCCATCTATTTGATTTAAACATGATTTGTCTTTTATAAGTTTTATGACATGGTTATTTTGATGTGGATTTCTTTTGTCATCAGCCTTTTTACCTGCAATTGCGTGTGTATATATGTAATTTCCTCTGTTTAGCAGTACCGATGTCAACCGTCGAGATGGTTGGGTTTAGTTCATGACATTGAAACAGGAAAAAGATACTAACTAAATGAACAGGTATGCACTGAAAAACAAATTAAGAAAAAAAACAATTATTAGTCCTGTCCCCAGAGTAATCCTCTAATACCTTACAAATGAAATTTTCAAGGCTAGCGTCTTGAGTGGATTGGAGCTTGAAAGTAATTTATGGGTGTAGTAACATTCGTGTTTGGTCTCTGGAACACCGATTCTGATATTGTATATACGAAATTGAGGTTTTTTAAAACTGACAATTCATTATTCATAATAATTCATGTTTTACAGTATAAGATCCAGGTTTGGAAGCTAGTTGTCAGACTGACAGTTATTTTCCATACGGATACTTCTTACCTGTTTTTTGAGGAGGCATATTTCGCTGAAATCTTAACTCTACATAATGTAGGGTATAGAGGAGTAATGTACCATATCAGGTTATGTACTATATTTTTCACGTTAGCCAAAAGTATTTCTTGTCTGCCAAATTCATTACTTGTTCATGAATAGTAATATAGTAATTATGGTTTTTGTATAATTGCATATTCATTATTGAAATGGTATGTTTTGCACATCATCATGGGAAGGAATTTTATAAGTCCAAACTATTTTATATGTATTAACACCAAAATGTGTTTAAATAAAAAAAAGTCATATGATTGGCAGATATTCAACGTTTCTGTCGTGTTGATCGGTCGGAAATACTCTCTAGAACATCCATCAAAATGTTTTTCTTCCTCGTTAAATCTAACAGAGGGGAATTAATACCAGGGAAATGTCATATGTACGAGAATGTTTTTTTTTTTTTTTTTGATTTGGAAGCAATGACCCTCTTTACGCAATAATTATCTTACATATCGGAAACTCTTCGTATCTTTTAATGATATCAAAAACGACATCATCATTTTCTTTGTTAAAATCCAGTCCCGATGAACATAATGGACTACAGTTTCCACATATCTTACCTAGATGTTGTATTGCAGTATAGTTTTCAGTATATCATTGAAGATCCGTTGTATTTCATTACCGTGTATTGGACTTGTTAAGCTTATCAGAAGTACATGTTTACATGTAATACATACCATCTCCCTATCAACAATGTGGTGTTTACAAAGCTAACACTGAGCAGGGTGATGATCCCACAAACTACAAAAATCCCCAACACTTGATTATGGAGACTTGTAGCCTAAAGTTAAACGTAAACATCCAACAGAAAATTAACATTTACTTAGTTAACAAATCTTTCATATTTTATACAATAAAATAATTTCTTTTTACTTCCGGATTTCATCTTTTCATCTGTTGAAAAAGTAGACGGACTATCACTCTAAGATAATATACTGTGGCATAGAACACTGTTAATGATCAGGGATGTTGAAACGCTTAATGGAGAAAAACAATGGAAACATGTGTATCAGATTAGGCTTTTTGGATAGATCATTTCTATTGGTGTGAAAATATTTTCTTTTCGTGCGAGAAACAAGACGAATAATATCTACAAATTATTTAATTATATCATTAACGTTTTACGGCAAACGATACGATAATGTGTCACTACTAAAATTAACATCATTATCTCTCAAATAGGACCAGGAGATATCCGGCAGAAAAACAAAAAATCTGGTCCTAAAAAGCTAAATATATATATATATATATATATTTACATAAAAAGAAAACACAACTATAAAACAGTTTTTTCCTCCCTAGCGCTTTCTCGGCTCATGCCGGTCTTCAGGGGTTTGAATTCTTTTATTTGTAAAAGACATGAGGACAAAATAAAAACTAATATGAAGTTCCTTTGTCCCGTTCTGAATTTAACACAGGTTTCATAAGTTGAATGAAATACATTTCTTTATTTTCTCTTTTTAAAAGATCTGAATTAGGCATATATATATATGTCTAATTCAGATCTTTTAAAAAGAGAAATATATCAAATGTCTAATTCAGATTCATGTTTTTGTTAGTTTCTTCCAGAACCATTCACAATATCTTTATGTACCATGTCATGACATAATCTTACTATGATGTCATTGTACTATGACGTCATGTTTTACAAATAAAAGAATTTAAACCCCTGAAGACCGGCATGAGCCGAGAAAGCGCTAGGGAGGAAAAACTGTTTTATAGTTGTGTTTTCTTTTTATGTATATGGAAACCATCACATGGACACGGTTCTTTTTTACTTATATATATATATATATATATAAATCGCTCTTACAGCATGATATGATCAATGTTAAAATACACAAAGTCACGTAGTTTCTACTTCCATTGTAATGAATTGACATGCCAAAACTGAAGGACAGCGTAACATATTGCCTTACTTGAATCAATATGTCTCGGGAATAGAAAACCAGTGAAATAGTCATTATGAATCACATTGCCAATTTCAGTCAAATGTGGCTTTTTTAAAAGGTTATATTTAGAAGGCAGTTGTTAAAAATAACCTTGAAAGATATGATTAATATGAGTTATTTTCAGAATAGGTTGTCTATTTTTGCGCTTTTATAGATCTTATTTTAAATTTAAAACAAATGCGCAAAATTTCATTCAAAACAATTATTAAGATACCTTTAGCTTACAAAATACTTTGGTTGTACTGTATTTGTCTGGTATTCTCGGCCACGAGTACTGATTGATATAGTGTTTTTAAAGGTTTTCCTGATAGATTTGATAAACATACCTCCGTATCACCGATACACTGATACAAAGGTACATAAAAATGATGGTTTGAACGTCATGGTTATCCGCGTCATCTAATGGTGTGTAATTCGGATTTCGAATGCCCTGTTTTGATTAAGTAAACCAGTGTAAACTTATTTAAGAGAGTATCCATCGTTTTTAGGAAGAGTGTTCCTCATGTTGTTTTACGATAATGTATTCGCAAAGGTCTTATTACGAAATGGTCTTGAAATCCCAAGTATGAATTCAGCAAGTCAAATCCATATACACATATATAACGGCGCATCTATAACGGTTTTACTAAGGCTATGTGTAACATGGACGAGTGATATCAGAGGTTTGATATGGACAATGCTGGAACCACACTGACAAATACAAATAACTGAGGTGTTAAAAACAAGTAAAAGACGTTTTCCGTTGTAAAACTTTACCTTCGTCTCACGGTCAGTTGACCATGTCGGACAGGTACTAAGTACTAGTTATAGGTTGATGGATTTTGCCAATATGTAATACTAATGTGTGGCGTTAAGGACTTACAATGAAACTTACTTCATTGCTTGATAAAGCGTTATAATCTAATAGTTCTATCTTCTGTAAACTCAATATCCCCTTGGTCAGGAGTTCTCGTATTTGGTTATAGACTTTCGCAACACATATATTTAATCCAGCAAGGCAAACTACAAAATAAAGAACGAAAGATAATTGAAACCGTTGAATAAAACTAGGAATTATCTGTTTTTTAAACAGGAAAGGTGCGGCAAATGTTTACCGTGTAGTTCCTCCAATGTTGTTAAATAATTCGTACTGCATCAGTAATTTAGTTTCTCGTGCGGTTAGCAGTAGGATTTAAGACGGAAATAATCCCTATTCCCTTGATCAATCAGTGATGTGTTATTTTTATTGAAGCTTCAGCAGACTGTCCCAAATCTCAGACTTCCCCTCCCCGATCTTAATCCCCTCACATAGCCTTCGGATGCCCTTTCTCCTTTATTGAATCCTCTTTTATAATTTTTCGCTCTCGAATCGATGGACTTACTCCCTTTATTGTGGTTTGTGGAGAGAGAAAGATAGAAAGACATAACTCTATTGCGTCGAAAGCATCCGCAGTAAGTCTTGTTAAGAATGGAATGGGGAAAAAGACAAATAAATACGCTTCTGTCAAAATTAAAACTATCAACATATATGTCTGAACAAAACAAATCTTGATAAATATATAGATTGACGGTATATACACTAAATGAAGGTTAGGAGCCGTGTTTAATTGAGCTCCCCACACACATCCCCATTTAATGCTCGTCTCTGACTAGATGCTCTTTGCTGCGCGGACGCCAACCAATTACAAAAATTGCTAGCCTAAATATCAATTCTGGCCATAGCTATTGTACTTATGCTGACAAGATTTTCGGCTCAATGACATAACTTGATAATGTGAAAGTGTGTAATTAGATAGAGAAGTCGCCGTTTTTGATTGGTACACGATTAAGATCAACACGTCTGACTTATTAAAGTATGCTCCAACAACTTCATTTCAACTTTGGACTTTCATACTGGTGGATGTACCGAGAAATTATGCATTTGAATGAGAGGTTAGTTGGTAAGGAGTTGCTGGCATCTCCAGTCTACGTTCAGTATCTAGTAGCTATTTAGAGTTTGAACTCCAAAGAGAAGAGTATGAAAATGTCGACGCACATAATCAATCAGACACCGTGGCCCCCTATTGCCCATTAAAGTTAATATCGCTACATGTTATCATCTGAATTAAGATACACTTTTTAAATAACAGTTATAAGTGTAAAGGATCCCGGGATACTTAGATCTTAACACCAGACTTGGGCATACTGACAGTTAGATGTAAGATGTATGTAAAGATTATATATTTGGTGTAGTGATTTAGCTAGGTGACACAGATCCCTTATAATCCCGGTTTTCGTTATCCTGCATATGGCAAAAAAACGTTCTTAAACTTCCTAAAAAGTCTTAAACACTAACAATGGAAACGTATCTTGACGACATGGAAATATGCGTTGATTATATCGATAAACGTGCTGGCTAAAGACATTAGAGACACGTTTCTGCTAAGTAGAGTATGTTTGGAGTATGTTTGACGTAATTTACTAAAATGTTAATTAAAAGGGAGACTGGACAATAACCGTTATCGTATTTGTTTTGACTTTCTCAATCTTTAATCGCTCGATGGCGGTTTGCTAAAATATAAATGCGAGTTTGTTGCAATTCTCTTGTTCAAATGTTGGAGTGGTTGATATGTACATGGTAAATCGTACAAATCATCAGAAAGTGGTCCTTGTGAAGTTTGTTTAGAACATCTATATGTGAAGCAGGGAGAATAAGGATCTTAAATTTACCTCCCACAACATTGCAATCACGTGTCAGAAGCAATTATACGGAAACCGATGTTTGATTTGATTGTGACATTTATTACCCAATAATGTGTAACACTAATCAGCATATGGCGTTCCCAGGACATAAATATCATTCTAAAATAACTATAATGAGGAAAAAACAAAGAAAGCACCTAATACCTCTTTATAATAACTGAACTTCATCGCACAACTATCCCTTTGTGGGCCTTCAGATGAAGCTTCGAAAAATTACGAAGCCATGATTTAGTTGTCTAGTGGCTAATGTCACAGCTTTGTGCCTGTAAACAGCAATGCTCTCATGTTAGAAAGCCCATCACCTATAAGACACACTCCAAAAGAGATACCCTCGGGTCCAGCTCGGCGCCGTTAAATGCGGCGTGATGGCCCGGCGCCTGGTTGTCATTAATATCGGGCTGGCTACTAAACGAGAGTTATTGTTAAAAAATATAAAAGAAAATCATAAACGCTGGAAATTTAGTCTGTATAGAATCGATAAGACGGCTGAGAGAAATCCGGAAGAATGATTGACTTATCCATTTAATGTCATATCCGTACCAATTAAACTTGCCACAGCCATTAGGTCTGTTTTATATGGCAGCGCCATCAAATCAGGTCTCATTCTGTTTCTACGTTTCCAAAATACGAAGTTCTTTTAATATCACCATTTGGCTGCTGAAGTGTTCTGTACTTGAATTTGGAAAGTATTTTATTAGATTCCCTATGTCTTCCAAAAATCGGCTTCTTTTTGTCATTCCTTTTTTCGAGTGTCATCTGCTTTAGATACTATATCAGAAAGTTATTATTACATTAGGCAAACTTGTTGGCATCGATATCTTTTTCAATAATTACGTACAGATAATACATTATTGACGTGTAGACAATTCGCAAAATAAGCCTTTATAAAAATAACGCTTTTGTATTTTCTGTTTAAACCGTTTGACAGTTTTGGTCAGGTGGTGGTAGGTTTTGTGTTATTTTGATTATTTCGGCCCCAAACTTGCAACCATTGAATTGACGCAAGAGAGTTGTCTGTTTAAATAATCGTTATGGCTATTAATGCTCCTTTCGAACTACTATCAGTTCGTCTTTATTAAATTATATTTATTAGCAATGCCATATATATTACTACCGTCCTAACTTACTGAGTGATATTTAATACCTGAGGAGAGGTTTTCTGTAACTCATTTGTCACAATTAAGCCCTACCAATTACGTAGCCGTATCACATATATTTTTTTCTTTTGCTTCTTTTTAGAATTTGATCTTAAATATAAATTGCATAAAGAGGATTTTTATTTCTGCCATTCAGGATTTCAGCAGCAGAATATAGGTCAACTCCGAGTTTGTAAATACAATAATCCGAGATAACTATTTTATTAAAATATCACCAAATATAACATATAACAAACGGTGAACATTCCTATTAAAATAAGCTTAGTAATTGATAAATGGATGTGATTTGAAATACTATCATAACCACAAGAAAGTTGTAAATTAGCAAAGTTTGCAGAATCGCGGCCGTTAGTATGCGTAATACCACTGGAATTTGCATTTAATAAATATTCATAAAGGAAAGGAAGCCTAAAGTGTTTTTTTCTAATTTGGTTTTTAAGAGCTTTGGCCATATTTCAATGAGTGTCAGCTTGAGTCTCATCATACATTCACATCCCTCACTTCAAAGAAGTGGTGTTGATAGCAAATCGATGTCCTTTTGTCAAGACCAAGATATTTTTATGAAATAACATTTGAAAACGAAAATCTTTTTCTATGTGAAACCCGACTTGAAAGCTCCATGTCTGTTCATGGATGGTTTAAAAACGTTTTTTTTTTGTGTGTTTTTTTTTTTCAAAAGGAAATGATTGAGGCAAAAGGACTTTCCTGAATCGTTAACATATTGTTTGTCCGCAGTATCTGTATCCACGTGACGTGTTCATCACAACCAATATGAACATTAACTCATATACCAAGTACGGATCTGGTGTAATGAAATCATAATACATGTCGTCAGTAATGTATCAGTTGTAACCTAACTATATCATAATCGTACACCTCTCTCACAGATAATACACACAACATAATGTAATGACGTAATTTTAAAATCGAAGCCATGAGGAATATCTCTGAAACCAAACAACTTCTCTAATTTACGCGTTTCATTAAATCTAAATCAAATCTAATCTAACAATCATTGATTTATTACAGCATGTTACTCACACACATGGAAACATAATCAGACCAAACATCTGTAAAATCATAGTCCAATATTAATGTAAAATCTGAAGCGTGCGTTGTTAATATTAGGTAGCACTAGGCAGCTACTGAAAACAAGCACTCACAAATTTTGCATTCAAAGCATTTGTGGAAATGAGTCTAGTAATATACTAATTTTGTTGACAATGCGTTCTGGTGTTCTGTTGCGTTTATACCCTGTGTTATAATTAATGTAAACATGTGTTATGATATGCTTATTCCTTTATGGTATGTGTTATGATATGCTGATTCCTTTATGGTATGTGTTATGATATGCTTATTCCTTTATGGTATGTGTTATGATATGCTTATTCCTTTATGGTATGTGTTATGATATGCTTATTCCTTTATGGTATGTGTTATGATATGCTTATTCCTTTATGGTATGTGTTATGATATGCTTATTCCTTTATGGTATGTGTTATGATATGCTTATTCCTTTATGGTATGTGTTATGATATGCTTATTCCTTTATGGTATGTGTTATGATATGCTTATTCCTTTATGGTATGTGTTATGATATGCTTATTCCTTTATGGTATGTGTTATGATATGCTTATTCCTTTATGGTATGTGTTATGATATGCTTATTCCTTTATGGTATGTGTTATGATATGCTTATTCCTTTATGGTAGTGTATGATATGCTTATTTTTTTATGGTATGTGTTATGATATGCTTATTCCTTATGTATGTGTTATGATATGCTTATTCCTTTATGGTATGTGTTATGATATGCTTATTCCTTTATGGTATGTGTTATGATATGCTTATTCCTTTATGGTAGTGTTATGATGCTTATTCCTTTATGGTATGTGTTATGATATGCTTATTCCTTTTGTTTGTATGAATGTATTCCTTATGTGTTATGATGATATGCTTATTCCTTTATGGTATATGTGTATATGTTATGATATGTTATTCCTTTATGGTATGTGTTATGATATGCTTATTCCTTTTATGGTATGTGTTATGATATGCTTATTCCTTTATGGTATGTGTTATGATATGCTTATTCCTTTATGGTATGTGTTATGATATGCTTATTCCTTTATGGTATGTGTTATGATATGCTTATTCCTTTATACTATGTGTTATGATGTGTTTATTCCTTTGTACCATGTGTTGTGATGTACTTATTCCTTTTTGTATGCTTATTCCTTTGTACCATGTGTTGTGATGTACTTATTCCTTTGTACTATGTGTTATGATGTACTTATTCCTTTGTACAATGTGTTATGATGTACTTATTCCTTTGTACCATGTGTTGTGATGTACTTATTCCTTTGTACCATGTGTTGTGATGTACTTATTCCCTTTGATGTACTTATTCCTTTGTACCATGTGTTTATGATGTACCATGTGTTTGATGTACTATTCCTTTGTACCATGTGTTTGATGACTTACTTATTCCTTTGTACCATGTGTTGTGATGTACTTATTCCTTTGTACCATGTGTTGTGATGTACTTATTCCTTTGTACCATGTGTTATGATGTACTTATTCCTTTGTACCATGTGTTGTGATGTACTTATTCCTTTGTACAATGTGTTATGATGTACTTATTCCTTTGTACCATGTGTTGTGATGTACTTATTCCTTTGAACCATGTGTTGTGATGTACTTATTCCTTTGTACCATGTGTTGTGATGTGCTTATTCTTTACCTTTCCTTGTACCATGTGTTGTGTGTGATGTGCTTTCCTTTGTACCATGTGTGTGATGTACTTATTCCTTTGTACCATGTGTTGTGATGTGTACTTATTCCTTTGTACCATGTGTTGTGATGTGCTTCCTTTGTACCATGTGTTGTGATGTACTTTGTACCTTTGTCTTTTTTGTACCATGTGTTGTGATGTACTTATTCCTTTGTACCATGTTTAAATGATGTACTTATTATGCCACCATTATGGCATAATCGTAACATACAAAGTTATTACATTATTTGTTATATATTACGTTTTTATTTATTTTTCTCACTTTTCGCCACTTTGTAATCGGTAAAACTATCCTCGTTTAAAAATGAACCATGACTCTTGGCAATAAAACATATTGTAAAAAGTGTTTATTAAAAAAACATATAACCGTAGGCAAAACAGTATTTGTGTGAGAACACGACTCCCATTCGTCTACATCAGTATTATTGTTTGGTACACGACTTAACGGTAATTAGCTGCAGTAATACAACATGTCTGGAACTTGCAACATCAAGAAAATCGGTGCTTGTGATAGAACAGAGTTATATATGTCACGAGAGAGCATGTCAAGCATGACAAGTCATTAAGTTTATGGTGATGTGGCGTGATTGTCTCTCTAGAAATTGAATGCATCAAGGCATGGTGAAGTATTGCATCTGAAGGCGCTGATTTACGATAACGTTGAGTTCTAGGCAAAAACAGAAAAAATGAATACCGACAATTGGCATTAGCTCCTATGGTAATGGAACTATTCAACTGGTATTCACCAGGCGCTTCTTAAATTCAAAAGAGAGCATCTATTATTTACACGATGGATATAAACTAGATACTGGAAGTGTTTGAAGTATGTCAACGTGGTTTTAAATGTTGTTCGCTCGAGCACCACACACAACTGGTCCAAATCGCTATCTGCTTTTTCTTGTTGCTAATTATTAATAGTGTTTGATATTTCTGTCTCTATTTAAACACTGATTGATCCAATTCATCAATACGATGTGTGAAAATGTTCTAACAGAACTCTGATCGCTTTTGTGATTAAACGGAGCTTTCTTTACGCTGAACGATCACTAAATTCTGATGATACGTATATAGTTTTGTATAAAGATACTGTATTTTTTATAACGAATATCAAAGATACAGAGAAATAGTCTCATTCCGTTGTGTATATTGTACTCCTAAGACTTGATCATTCTGGTCTTGTTAATAGCATTATCCTGTATTGTCATATTTCCCTCTAAAACAATGTAATAACAACATTATATCAAATTAAGGATACAATGTGCATACGTCATGTTCGTATTATCGGAAGTGCGTGTTCTTTATCTCGTCTGCTATATGAGAAGATGAATCATCATTCACTGGCTACTTCTCAATGGAATCACGATCTATGTAATAATCCAGAGCCAACTAAACCCAGTGGCGTCTTCACATTGTTCTCATGCTTTGGTGTCTTATTCATCATATCAATTAAAGGAAGGAATAATGCGACTGAAGTACATTGTCGCAACACACAATGTTGTGAACGCAATGTAGTGTAGTGTTGATATTTCTACGTTAATTCACTAGCTTTACTAATACGCGTATACATTATACGAAAACGATTTGATTTAGTAAATGTAGAATGTTTATATCATACGTAAGAAATGAGTTATATATTTTTTTATCCAAGAAAGTGTATTGATAACAAGAGAGCATAAAATACTAATTAGATATACATACGAGTGATTAACTACATTCAAATCAAATAATTATTTTTTACATGTTTTCATACCAAATCCGACTTTCTGATTGGCAGATTCTTTTTCTTTATATTCTATGAAGAAAAAATCCGAGAATGGCGCGGAAACCCGATGTTATCATGACGTCACAATATAGACATCTACGTTGCGTATTGATTTCTTTGAAAAAATAATAATCCATCGGAAAATCAGGGGAATCGTAGGTTTAAACGTATCTTATATTATCGAGAAGACTTCAAAATTAATTATAAGCACTGATTTAACTATTTTTTAACTTACTCGGTTTAAGAAATTAATTTTATTTGCACACTTTTGTGAGAATGCGCTACTCGGACAAATTGCAAACAAAATTTCTTTCATTGCCCGATAAAATAATAATTAACAATTACATAATTTCCAATACATTGTTATTTATCTCATACTCTAACAAGATAAAGAAATTATACACGGAAGGGGAGTGGGACGACTGCTTCAAAATACACACCTTACATGACCATAGCTGTTAATAGGACGTTAATTAACCAAACAAACAAACAAACAAACAAACAAACCATTGTTACTATAATGTGACCAGATGAAATAGAGTGCTTGTTCGATGTCATTGACGACAAGATTCAGTGAGATATCGCTATAAAATGGCAATAGTTCCACTATTTCAGGGAAACAAAACACGAATATACCACAGCCTCCCAAAATATACCGACATGCACACACCGCAGTACCTTGTACAAGTAAGATGCCGTCCTCAAATAACCCTGGTTGTTTATAAGAAGTTAAAACTAATAAAACAAACTAATATACGAAAGTTGGATTTCGTGGAAATGGACTCTTGGTTAACGTCCTACTAACATCCGGGATGATAGAACGTTGCTACCATGAACAGGACTTGTGAGCACAGGCTACGCTGTGAGACTAGCCGAGGATAACCGTCCGTGAAGCATTATAGGTTTAATGAAGTGAGAGCACCACGCTTCTATGGCCAACAAAGGACTCATTGACTCCTATCAAGGGTGTACCACATCAAACATGAGTAATAGGGAATCGTGTTATTTTTATACAGTCATTGCTCTATTAGAGAGTAGTAGGAATTCGCCAATCAGTACTGGATTGAATAAACGCCCTAGTTATATCACTGCCTGTCAACACGGTCGGGATAGAGTCTGTCCATCTGGTACACCTAGATAGACACCACATACATCAATTCCACAGCTAAATTGTAAAAAAGGGACGCTGTATGCTTATACAATATCGAGCGTTATGTGACAAGTAAATAGCATGCATATTAAATCAAAATCGGAGAGCGCACTTAGATTGAATGCTGACTTTTTGCATTCAATATGTTATACAATATTAACTATAATCTGGAATTCGACCGTTACTTCTTTCGACCAATATTTTAAGTATGTTATACTCTGGCTAGTCCTTACTTAATTGTCATACTTTGACGTCCCCATTAACACCGCATCACTTCTGAGCGCTCTCCCCTGTGAGGAAAACTCTGTGTTTTGTCCCATGTGCGAGAGAAACCATATTCTACTAAACTAGTATACGTAGTTTGGGTGTGTTTATATATCCAGGCGACAAGAGTTCCACGTTAAATGCAGACACAACTCGAATAGACTAACCCAAACTATACTCTACCTTTGTTGAAGCTGTAACTTTTTCACAAGGTTGATTTATACCTAGTCACAGCAATAACATACATGCATATACTACTAGAGAGCCATTTGGCTTCACAATCTTTTAAGTGATGTCCTCTAATCTGGCGAATGTCCTTTTGACCTTCGTTCATGCCATAAAGGCAAAATTGCGAGGCTTATATTGAGGTCGTGCTATACATGGTAACTAGCAATCAGTATGGCGGTAAATAGAGCAATAGATTATCGCAAATTGCAACACCTTGCTAACATGCTTGTTGTTGTTGGTCATCGTTCACCCCGCATTAAATGAAGCGTTAGTTAACACATATTGGCATCAGAGTATTAAATCTCCATTTACGATGGGTCATGCAGCGGCAGACAGAATTAGGAATGTACGATAGAGTCAGGATAAGTATTTCCAGAGCCCAGACTTGTAATGGAACTGCCAATCTGTTTGAGTTTGATATAAATTAAATGTTTGCATATGTAGATGTTTTTCAATTCGGTAACATATGATCTCTCAGGATAGGTACATAACGACGAATGCGCACTTTGGCGGCAATCCCGATTATGTTAATGAAAAGATAGGATGTACTTTAGTTCAAGTACCCAGGTCCTCGTGTAGTGTTGTGTAATATTAGGGTTATCTGCTATTGCGTGTAGGGTAGGTAGTGATTAAAATTACAAATTAATGTCGTCACATGACTACCCAAAAGGGTGGTACTCTGCAAAATGCAAAGAAGAAATAGCGCATGCGATGTATTTGATCTTTGTTATAACTGTATTTAAGAAGAGCAGGGTTTGGAATAAGTTAGTAGTAATGATAATCGTACCTTTAGATGAATCAGACAAGAACAGCTTGCTGCCTTCATACAATTACCTGTAAATATCACTCTTGTAACAGGACAAATTTATTCTGTAAGATCCAGGATGCACTAATGTTTCGCACGACGGGTGTCGTCGACGGACGCTTGTTCTAGCGGATAACTTGGTTGATATCTCCTTGTATCTTGCAGTTGTTCTCGTTTTAATCTTAGCATGGTGTCCTCTTTTATCTTTGATGGCGTTCTTTGTCGTAGGCTCCTTGACCACATATAACTAATATGATAATGAACAAAAAAAAAATTCTAACGTGATTCCGTCAATCCCTCTACTTTTTCTTCATTAAACAACTTTTAGACAAATGTGTTTGTCAAGCGATTCGTGATAAAGACTTATTGCAACTTCTCATAAATTGCATATTCCCTTTAATGTTACCAATAAAACGATCGATGTCACATATTTCTGTGACTTTTTCAGACTTATCATAGAAAAATGTATTATCTATCTATGAAACCTAAACCTTTTAGTGCTGTTCAGACTGTCGATGTTAGCAAAGGCATTTTGTTCTGAATATAACTCGTAAACTGTTGATTCCATGGAGGTATATTTAAAAATGTCATCACGTTGAATTTGGAATTTACCATTACGTCTATGAAGATTTGTGCTCTTTGTAAAGTTTCATTCTATCTCCACCTACTTTGGTAAATGATGCCAGGAATTGTGTTGAAAGACGCGTTCTTTCAATGGTTCTAATTAGCACGGTTGCTATTCTTAAGAAAGCGGAACTCAAATCGAATCTAGGACGACGGCGAGATATACCAGTTGACGAAAGGGTGTATATTTCTCGTGATAATCAGAGCATTGTTAGATTTATAATTATATACAGCACTAACATTCGGTAGCACTAACGACTAGGTAAGTCACAAAGTCATCTATCTTCTCTTTAAATAGGCTTTGATTCCGTGTAAGGAATGAACAATACGCATTAAAATAACAGTCATTAACTCACCTACGACGGAAATGTAATTTGAAGCTTTCCTACTTCACAGCAGTTGCAAGAGTGATTTTCAAATTAAATCAATTCTGTCATAATTGCACGCTGGGTCGTCTCAGTGGTCGCCATATATATCAGTCATCATTTGAATACAATTTCGCTGTTGTTGTCCATAACAAGCTTAGACACGCGCGAACACCGTGACAAGATAAAACATATAGAAACTCATTTATTTACTGGAATCGGTATTGACGTAATGTAAACAAATGGCATAGTCTTTGTTTTTTAAATAAAATTTAATTAATTGTACATCGGGAAATGTGAATGAAAGGTATTCGAGCCAAAAGTAATTCTACACCCGTATAAACAAGTATGCAATTCTACACTTATTCTATAACTAGTGATAATGTTGTTTCCGTAACGGCTTGTGGTGTTAAACTATTCACAAATACGTATATATGGTTAACATTTAATCATTGAACGATATGAATGCCAACTGAACAGAGGCAAATTCCAGCACTTCATGTTGGATTTGCCTCTGTTCAGTTGGCATTCATATTGGCTTTGAATGCAAACTGAAAGATGTTTAATGCTTATATTTACATTTGGTTACAATTTTATGTTGAAATACAAAGGGATTTGGCATCTATAATGGATTAATCATCCGATATCGTCAAGGATGGAGCAGCCAATCGAACAGCCATTTTCCATGATCGCTGGCAAGGCAATTGTGACGTCACAATGACAATAATGTCACAAAAGCGATTGAAGTTCATAGTCTATATGAGTTATAGTTTATAGTCTATTAAAGGCTAGGTAGTTGTTACACGCGTACAGTTCAAAGATTCGATAGTTCGAATCCAAGAGGGAATTACGTTGCATTATTTAACAAAATGCGTCCATCTATTTGTTTTGATTTTACAATCATTGAAAAAAAATCCAAATGATTTGAGAGACAGGGCTCGTGCGAAAGCCTGGTAGCAACTATCATTTCTCAGCGACAAAGATTTTAACTCATATGAAACCAGCTTTCTTTGTTGATAATGCAGGTAAAAACTCATATTCTATTATCATCAAATTGGCAGGCGCCAAGATAATTAAGAATTGTTGGTATTAAACTTCCGTAATCTTTTCTAAGCGGGTTTGTGCCTGAAAGAGTGAGGTAAAATATACCTTGTATCACGCACCATTGCAATGAAAATGACCCTCCTCTCAGTGGAGTTTGTGCATTAAATGCTGTCGTCATAATATAAACATAAAGAAAAAAAATACATGTATAAACTCGTGAAATTTCGGTTCTTGTGATTATGAAACAGGCATTTTTAATAATAATTATTCATACTTTCGGATCAGGTAAGAAATTATTTGCAATTAAGTTTGAGGGTTCTGTATTATAGGAGTTCATTAGCAAACATCTTAAAATAACATATTTAGGCCTGCTCGATAAATAGTTTTTTTTTCAATGTGAACAAAAATCATTTTCTTCTAATCAAGTGTGCATTGATTGCTTTATTCTTCCTACACAGCAAAGTTAAAATGTTATAAAGTTGGTTATCAATTTAGGCTGAACTTCTAGTGCGATAACGATTGGCAAACCGCGCCATGCGATATTGTCTCCCGAGAATCGTCCCCGTTAATTTGATATGCTCTCCTTATGACTGAAGCACTGTATATTGCGTAAGATCTGGAGTTTGTTAAATGTCCTCTCAAATCTCCTACATACACACAATGGTATTTTTAACAATTTTAAAATGTAATGATCATGAGTTATCTAAAGTTTCATTAAACGCATTAAAACTAGATCACTCACTCAAGCTTTCTATGGTCGTGTTATTTCTAAGATCCACTTCCCCATTTCCTTAATCAAGTTTATCCTATTTCACGAATAGACAGGATTTTTCATTTCGTAAATTGGAGGACGACAACTATGTAGTTTATTTCCCAAGTTGATAATTACTATCTGCATCGTCATTGTAATCTTAAAATTAAAATTCTGTGTCCTGATTGGTCAGCGTCCGTTGTGAGTTGAATTTGATTGGTCTGTTTAGGTTGTTATGCGAATGGCTGTGGACGCACAAACGTTTTGATTGGTGGAACACGACGAAAGTGATACATCTTAACAGTTTACGACCACCTACATGTGTCAGTGTATCAAAATACGTCCGTTTGCTACCTTCCCGGAACTCATTGCTTACTTTTAAAGCCAGATAGTGAACTTCCTCATAACAAGTCTACCTACATATTCGTGGAATTAACAACCATCTTCCTCATATCTACGCAACCTAAATGTTATATCGGTAAGTTGTCTTCCATGCTCTTGGTATAACTAGCGGATATCTGAATACTCTTATTACCAGAAAAACATCCTAATTTAATGTCATTTCTACTTGCTTGCAAAGTTTAAAAAACAGTTATGAGTGCTTGCGTTTGAAATAAATACATATACATACATATACGTGAAAAATAATGGGAATAGTCAAATACAAATTCTATTTTGTGTTCATAACCGTTGTGTTTATATTTCGAATATTTGAAATAATTGCAGTTTCAAAGTTAAAATGTCAGGTTTGTTATTGGTTGTTACTTTGTCAGTATATATCGTTGATTTGTTAGCTATGTATGATGGAAAAAAGTTCAGCAGATATATACTACATATATATATATTTACATTTCTGCTTCCTCTTAGTTATCTTCTTTACGATCAAATACTTTTTTTTAAATGCACGGAAACAGAGTGTTGTACGTGTTATGTTATGCAAACTAAGCTTACTAGCTAACTTTAAAAGAAAAATATAATTTCGCCATAACGATTAAAAAAACTGTTAAATAATTTTTATTGAAAATAAAAGGTTTTAAGAATTTGGATCAATAGGGATATTTGATGGGCGAAGTTACTGGGTATCAGGAAGATTATGAATTAACATTGTTGCAGGAACATTTTGTGGTGTTTAAAATATTTTTAATTTCCAAAATGTAATATAAATGTTCAAGTCTCTCTATGATATATTGTGCTTGAGAATAAAAATAAAGAATACTATTTGAAAAAAACTAAAAGGAACTTTGATGACTATCCTCCGTCAGAATTGACACTAAATAATCCTTATACTATGAGGACAGCATCATATTCGGGGTTTTTTCGCGTCAAAAGATACTGTCCCCTTCCTGATTCAATTTCTGTGGTAATAGCCGTGCCACCTGTGCCTGCACTGTACGTCCTCCCGATCAGACAGTATATGGTACCCTCCTCACATCCCGTCTGTGGCTCTCAGGTCAATTAGTCTGGACACAACGCTAACACAATCTGGTCAGCGCCTGGTCACTCCTGTATCTGACTATGTATCAACATACAGAACAATAAGTCCTATAAATATGTATAACTTTTTGGTGTGAACGGATTTTTGTCTTTTCTTTTTAGCAGGAAATCGGGTTCATATAGTTCAAACATGATATAACTACAGCTGACGTGTAAAACTGATACACCCTATGACAATCGCCAGAAGTCGTCGGTATGATGTAATTCGCCTTTCTAATGGCAACACTCCCAAACACTGGTTTGCCCATAGCCGAGTTGGGAGATATATTGTTTAGTGTCATTGGCGTCATGTTTCAGTGACACAAAAGACACATAGATCCACCATCACAAGGAGACACCACCGTTTCCCAAAACATACATACATTCACACATACAGCACACTGCATACAGGAGAGAGCCTAGCTGTTTATATGTCAGTCCAATCAAATCAACCATACAAATAGGCAAAGAAAGAAAACTATGACAGGAATGTCGATTTTACAGCACGCAGAAAAATGTCAAGTAGGCCAAAATTGTGACTTCCAACAATATAAGTGTAATGAGTTCGACACAACCCCTGGTGTAACTTCATTTTCTATATAATCACACTGTTTCTCAAGAGAATTTTATAAACACACGGTTGTGAGACCTGACAGGGAATAGGTTCTTATATAGCAAGTCGAGATTCATTATATAAGGTTTGGGTGTCTTTTGTCACATGAAGCAATTCATAGTCACAAATTACATAGGAAGTAAGAACGAAGCTGTCGTCGATTCAGTGTTCTAGAATGAAAAGAAATCTTACATCCAACGTCAATCTATCGATTAACAAAAAGCACAAAAACCAGAAAATCAATTGTAGAAAGCAAAAGGAGAAAAAGCTTATGACCTAGTATTTAGGCTCTCGACGCACGTTCTCGTCATGATTCGATAGTGTAGTGGACAATGGTCATCCGTCGATCTAGTTCAGATATGACTCTTTTCATCTCAATGGTTTAGTGGGAATTTTCAAACCATGATCCGTAAAGTCGAATGATTTCGTTAGGTAATGTTGTTTTCTTTGGACTATTTGATAGGGTTTAGTCTATTGATAGCCATGACCATGCAAGTTTACCGTGTTATGTTATTGTCTGTTTTTTTGGGAGAATCCGATATATTCACGTTGTGTCTCCTTGTCATAGTGTCTTTTGGGAGGTTCCGATATATTCATGTTATGTCTCCTTGAAATAGTGGAACGTTTTACTGCTATCTCACTGAAGCACATTCCACCCTGTTACATTGTACTGACAATGTGAAATCCGGTCACCATACCCTCATCATACTGAACTCTAAACAGGCACTAATTCTGAAACTATGGTGTGTCTCAGCCAGAGCTTAATCCAGAAACTACCACTTTAAAAGACAGACTTCTATTACTTTATATGTATGTTTATTTTTATTTTTCCGAGATTCGATCTGTAATGTATTTCCTTTTCATCATTGTACATAATAATTGATAAGGACGGTCAACGATGTTTAAGCATTGGTGTCACTATTTTTTAATTTTATCAGAGTATGAAAAAAAATTGTTTGCAAACTGTGAGAATCCCCGTAGCAGATTCTCATAAAGTTTGCAAACAGGTTTTTTTTTCATAACCCGATAAAATTAAAAAATAGTGACATAAATACTTATGATTAATTTCATACTCTATTTGATAAAATGAAGTATGTTTAAATGTAACATTATAGTGGGTTTTCAAGGGATTCTTTTTTCTGAATTAATACGCAACGTCAATGCCTCTATTGTGACGTCACGATAACGTCGGGGTTTTGCGCCATTCTCAAATTTTTTTCATAGTGGTATGGCCAATCAGAAAGACAGATTTGGTATGAAAACAAAGAAAAAATAATTATATGACACACAAACAAACTAGGAAAATGTCATTCTGGATAAACGGAGTAAATACCTACTTTTTACCAGAATTGGTTTAGTCTTTATTCTAAAAAGTAGAACAAATGTACGCGACTATGGTCATTGTTGTCCTCAGGTTAACTCACCTGCAGGTTTTATACAATTCATAATAACAATACTAATTACCTGCATATCACATACCTCAAATAGTGTCGTCTTCTAAATGTTTCAGTTAATGAAATATAATAAATAACAAAATAATATGTATATATCAATGCTGTTTTCCATGAAAAACGACCCATTTCCGTAGTAACAGACCAATATGTTTTATTGATACCTAACATTAATATCAAATATAGCGCTTGTACCGTAGCATTGAAGAGATATATTCTGATCAGAGCGTTTTGATGGCAAGCCTTGTTTATAAGATCGAATATGTCCACGTTATTATCGCTGTGGTTTGCAGACAAGGAGGCATGCTGAAAGAGCCATAGCCCTTGGATAAAGTGATCGACCCCTACTCATAAAAGATCGTCATGCAGGAATTGCAAATGAGAGTTTTCTCAAGCACGGTAGGAGGAGAGCTGTCCACCATTGTAAAGTACAGTCAAAAGAGCTTGATAGCTGGCTCGCTTCTACGAAGCAGAATAATATAATCATGCTTCGTACATGTTGTAGAGAGGAAATTATTTCTGATCATTATTGGTGATAGCCGTCAACACAAACTCGAGCAATGTCGATGGTCAGTTTAAAGTATATCTACGACATGCCGAGAAACATTAAGTATTTAGGTACTTATACAAGCTATGCGTGAGATAAAATCACGAGCAGCCATTAGCACGATGGAGTAGACTATCCGTATTTTGTTAAGCCGACGTGAGGGTTCGCACCAGGAATCGGCTCAGTGCTACAAATGAGCATAGTTAATATGTATGTTTACATATGTATTGGATTGTGCTGCCGGAAGACCAAGATATCACACACACGATAACGTTTGTACAATTACATTATGCAAATCATCAATCTTCTGAATGTTTTTTTGTTTAAAATGGACGGTAATGTTTATGAATCTCCCCCTAAAAATGCAATTTTCATATAGAAAACCTAGTGTTAATATGCTAGTGTGGTAGTATTGATCGCGTTATTTACACACTTTTAAGTAGGTGATTCCTAGTGGCATTTATCGCCATTGTCAAAAATTCCTACTACTACAACTACAGATTTTGTCCTTTTGCCTGCTTTCATGTCACGGTCTAGCTCTTTCCTAGTTGATTTGTTAGGGTTTAATCGAATGTTTTATCGCAATATAAACAGTTTAATCAATTGTATGTTAGAGGGAGTAGCTTTTAAAAGTCAATCGACAGGTCTTATTCTATAAGTTTTGAAACTACAACCTCACTGCTATCATGTTCCTTCTTTGACAAAAATTACTACGGGAACCTAGCGGGACAAACCAAAAATGGGCCGTACATCAATTAAACTCATAACGGTATACTTTCGTGTAGTGGTAAACATTGGCAGGTAAGTTGAATGTCGATGATAGGACTGTAACACGTGAGAAACCATTATTACCACATATATTGTCTGCAAACTAACAAAATAGAACTGTTGAAGTTGTTTGTATACCATAACGTTTGGCCCGTTACTCTATAAATATATTGCTGATTGGATGGTTGATACATCATACGTGACATCATGTGACGTCAAACTTTCTTGTAAGGCATGGGTTGCGTTTGGTGTCTTCCGGTGTGTGCTTTGGGAGTTTGGAACCTTTTCTTGTGTTAGTACCTGAAACATTTGGCCGGTGTATAGCGCGGTCACTGACGTAACGTACTGCCACAATCACCAAACATTATACCCCTTCCGGTCACATGATACTGCCAACGGGCAAACCAGTCTAGATGACCGAACCTAAAGCCGTCTACAAGGACAGTCCTTGTCAAAACCAGTGCTTTATCACTGCCAAAGACATGCTGAACGCAAAGCAGGAGCAGAAGCTACAAATTTCGACTATGGTGTGTCTCGGTCAGGGGACAAAACAAAACGCCCACCTGCTTGGGACGAACGCTCAACTCAAGATCAAAACCGAAGTATTCGTTTAAACTTTCCTCTGTAGTCGAATGTAGCTTGATATAACCGATATTTCACCATACATTGATTTTATCGTACGCCACACAAGTTAACACAATTGACTTTAAATATATCAAATCTTCTGATCAAACGTTTGCCGACGTGTGTGAATTCTCACAGAATTCTAGTAAACAACATTGACATTTGGACACGCACATGGGTAAAATAAAACTGAACATCAATTATCACAGCCACACGTCGATATATCAACGTGAATGTCATCGACGATCAGAACGGAAGCTGCCGCTAATAAACAATACAACGTCATACATTGTGTTAGGTTTAACATATTATAAAAAGATATGGCCATTTAAGGACGATCTCTCATGATTGTAATGTGTTTCGTGTGTGGTTATTCTATCTTTTGGGATACTCTGGTATATTCTTAACGTGGTTATTTGTAAGAGTAGAACGCTTGTGGTAATATGAATATTTAAATAAATGCATCTTCGGTTTTCTAAAATAGTTGCGTTGTTGTTCAATACTGTTGCGTCCGGATATAACAACAACGCCTTTATGGATTAAACAATCTTCGATATACTTTGATCTGGATTTAGTAAACATAGGAAAAATGCAATGCTTATGGGAAATAATCCGACATTTTTCAAATGCCACTCTACATCTGTATCACTGAAGAGAAGCATTTAAACGCTACTGGTCATCGGTTTTTCACTTGGTATCTTTGTGTTGAATCTTCCATCATTATAATCGGGCACGTTCTTAATTTAGCAAATATCCTTACATTTTAATAAGTTCATGGCAAACTGGTTTATGATGCGGAATATGCTAGGATGAAATTGATCTTAGCTGATTGTGTCGGACGAAAAAGTAGAGGAACATCATAATGTTAATGATCAACCGAGAGTTTCTGTGAAATACAAATTCTGATATTGATTAAACAACCAATGCCATGGTCCTGTGTCAGAGTGCTACAAACGTATCTTCTTCAAGATAACTTCCCAAATGTACTCTGGAAAGTCTCCGAATCATTCTACACAAAGGAAAATCAATTTCATTTGAAAACGGAATTGATTTTATCCGAAAAAGTGGTTTTATTTCTTGGAATATGAGTCTTGGTTATGAAGCATATGCAAAAATAGTAGTTTGCTGAATAGAGATTATAATCTTATTGATACACGCCATTATCAGCGGAGTACCAGAATATCACTTGAAAGGATTGTAAATGTCAGGGGCTGTGGGCAGTAGTGCGTGAGATAATCAATTAACAGAATGGACTATCTTAATTGATTTCTTTATTTCTCGTTATGAAACGAATAAAGAAAAAACATTATACTGACTTCTGTAATGTGCTCAAAGCGTTTTGGGGTAAGGAGCTGAAATACTGCACAGTAGCGTAATATCGATGATAAATGCACTTTCACATGTTTGTCTAGATCAGTGTGAACGGAGGATTTCAGCCTTAAACCATGTATATGTTTTGGCTTTTTTTTAAAATATTGATTCGCACGTATTATTAACCATGGTATAGACTAAGTAACACAAATGCTATCGTACTGCCCCATCATGTGCTACAAATCCCATATGTCTGGTTATCATTCAGTGCCACCAATGGTACCATACCTGTCAAGTTAGTTGCTTTACTGGAGTATTCATGTATCAATAGCTGTCAATACTAATCCGAATGTCCCGACAGCTGAGTCCCTATGAAACATTAATAAGGCTGGATCGAAAACTGTTTGCGTAAGTTTTGGCACCAAATATCCTCATATATCTGAAAATTACGTTTTTGTTTCTATAAAAACTGAGTTTTCTCTTCATTACGATTTACTACTTACATTGATTTTTTTCTGTTGATCACTTTGTTTTTTAATGATGTATGACATTTATTTCAGTGCTACATGTACCCTATATTAAATAATTTACTTGTATCATTTCACAGTTTGTGAATCAGATCTTCGCTAATGCTTGCCACATATAAATTTATTTCTTCCATGCCTTAATTAACGTATTATTAGCAAGAGATGGTACAGAATTATCAATGAAGTCAAATTCTGACTGTCGTATATTCATTATGCATTAGTCTCTGCAGTGTTATATTTTAACTGCATGCTTGTTTTTTGTTCTTCTGAGAGTGCTTGTTCTCGGTCTGAGTGCTTGTTCTGTGTCTGAGTGCTTGTTCTGTGTCTGAGTGCTTGTTCTGTGTCTGAGTGCTTGTTCTGTGTCTGAGTGGTTGTTCTGTGTCTGAGTGGTTGTTCTGTGTCTGAGTGCTTGTTCTGTGTCTGAGTGCTTGTTCTGTGTCTGAGTGGTTGTTCTGTGTCTGAGTGGTTGTTCTGTGTCTGTTGCTTGTTCTGTGTCTGAGTGGTTGTTCTGTGTCTGAGTGCTTGTTCTGTGTCTGAGTGGTTGTTCTTCTGTGCTGATGTTGTTCTGTGTGGGTTGTTCTGTGTCTGAGTGGTTGTTTTGTGTTCGTGTCTGAGTGTTGTTCTGTGTCTGAGTGGTTGTTCTGTGTCTGAGTGTTCTGTGTCTGAGTGGTTGTTTGTGTCTGAGTGGTTGTTCTGTGTCTGAGTGGTTGTTCTGTGTCTGAGTGGTTGTTTTGTGTCTGAGTGGTTGTTCTGTGTCTGAGTGGTTGTTCTGTTTTGTGAGTGGTTGTTCTGTGTCTGAGTGCTTATTCTGTGTCTGAGTGGTTGTTCTGTGTCTGAGTGGTTGTTCTGTGTCTGAGTGGTTGTTCTGTGTCTGAGTGGTTGTTCTGTGTCTGAGTGTTGTCTTGTTGTTCTTGTTCTGTGTTGATTGGTTGTTTTGTGTCTGAGTGGTTGTTGTGTCTGAGTGTTGTTCTGTGTCTGAGTGGTTGTTCTGTGTCTGAGTGTTGTTCTGTGTTTGTGTCTGAGTGGTTGTTCTGTTGTTGAGTGGTTGTTCTGTGTCTGAGTGTTGTTCTGTGTCTGAGGTTGTCTGTGTCTGAGTGGTTGTGTGTTGAGTGGTTGTTCTGTGTCTGAGTGGTTGTTCTGTGTCTGATGGTTGTTCTGTGTCTGAGTGGTTGTTCTGTGTCTGAGTGGTTGTTGTTCTGTGTCTGAGTGGTTGTTCGTGTCTGAGTGTGGTTGTTTGTTCTGAGTGGTTGTTCTGTGTCTGAGTGGTTGTTCTGTGTCTGAGTGGTTGTTTGTGTCTGAGTGGTTGTTTGTGTCTGAGTGTTGTTCTGTGTCTGATGGTTGTGTTGTGTCTGAGTGGTGTTCTGTTTGAGTGGTTGTTCTGTGTCTGAGTGGTTGTTCTGTGTGTCTGAGTGTTGTTCTGTGTTCTGAGTGGTTGTTCTGTGTTCTGAGTGTTGTTTGTGTCTGAGTGTCTTGTTGAGTGGTTGTTCTGTGTCTGAGTGGTTGTTCTGTGTGTGTGTTCTGTGTTTGTGTTCTGAGTTGCTTGTTTTGTGCTGAGTGCTTGTTTCTGAGTGCTTGTTGGTCTGAGTGCTTGTTCTGGCTGTATGCTTCAGTGAGACAACACTATAAGATTGGCAAGCGTTCCATTATTCCAAAGAGGCCCAGAACAAGCATACTGCATTTTCTTAAAATATACACGCACTTCACATACCCAAAACGCCGCATTCACGTAAATTACTTTTAGAAAAGCTGTTAAATGGACATGAACCTAAAAAACCATGTAAATTTGAGTAAAATACATATTTAAGACGTGTCAGATACCTTACTAAGTAATATATATCAGTTATTGTGCAAATGTGTCAAATAAAATAATCATAATGGAAATTCCATCTTTTTGTATTTTGAACCGGTCCGGTCGAATTTTGTAACGATAGTATAGTAGTGTTGAACTTAAGTGACCTCCCACAGTGTACGTCAAGAGTCAGTAACGTGCGCGATTGGTAAAGTAGGTAAATATAAATGGATCACTGAAATGCATGAGACGGGAGCAACTCCCCACTTTATACTTGCGTGATGTACATATGTGCAATAAGTCAGGAACCTCCCTTCGCGGTGCCCTGTCGAATGAAAAGTCTCGTTTGACTTTTGACTTATCATTCTTACGCTGAATACAAATTGTTTTATAACAAATATGACTTAAACTTCATTTGTCAACCATCGTAAATTAGAAAATAATCTTAAAATGTGAAAAACTAATATTCCTTGTCATGTCAAGAAGTTTGTTGTTCATTATAACCTCGCTTTCGGCCAGCTTTCGTTTTGTGTTCCAAAAATAGAATATGACGGTCTATTTTAATCATTTTTGAGGTAGGTATTCCCCACGTTTTCCTGTCGTTTTAGATAACCAATCATTGTAATAAAATATTCAATAAACATCTGAAAACCATATCTAAGCATACAGAACAAATTATTTAAGGTTCATATCCCTTTAATAGGACAAGCAACCAACTGAAACGTATGTGAGTAATTATTCATAGATATTCACTCGAGACTCGTCTGAATTATCCAATTAGTCATTACCGGGTAATTAATGACAAGAACTGGACACGACTCATTTGTCAAAGAACAAGTCAATCGGTAAAAAGTTTAGTATGAACTTAAGTGAACGGTGCGCTGTGTGGGGTGGACCTTTCTGAAAACTGAAAAACACGTTGCAATATCGCATTAAAAGGTTGCACGGAAAAATGTTTTCTGGGCTGTAATTGAAGGAATTAAAAGAAAAAAACACGTAGTTGGTTGTTGAGCTCTACATATGAGTATTTCTTCCTTCTTTTTGTAAAGATAACCATTCATATTCAGTAACAAACTGACTATGATATTTGTTTGTTCGGTAATTGTAACTAACAATAAATTCCTATCGGTAGGCATTTTAGACGAATCGCATGAGCATCATGTAGTTGTATAGCTGACGCTGACTCTTTTAGGAGCACTGGGTCCAATTCGTACATTCATTAAATAAATAGATATTAGCTTGTATTATGTTTGATTAAATACCGTTTTGTTTTAAAGTCTCTTTTTAAGCATGTGTTTACTTAATTTCTACAAAATAGTGCGCGGTGTATTGTGGGACGATTGAAATAATAATGAACAAAACCAATACTGTATTGGATCAAAGTTACGCTAGGCCACGTTTTAGACTGTGAAAGGCGACTAAATTTGAGATAATTTCCTTTCTTTAATGACTTTCTCATTAATCATACTAAGGATTAATTACGAAATGGTAGAAACTACCACTATTATAGACTTTTTCAGCACTAGAAAAGATCAGATCGCAAATGTAGTCGTCTTCACTATTTCGACGCCCTTTATAAAACGATGACGGTAAAGATATCGCACGCTGCCATCAACACTATGTTCCTCTGTTACAACTTATACACATTTCTAAAAGGCAATGAGCCCCTGCTATCGCTAGGACTCGCAACACACATACTCTACTGTCTCCAAACATACACTCGACATACGGAATGACGACACTTGAAGGTTATACCCCAGATAAACCCGAACCAACCCAGTGATAAAGAACAATTTACACAGGGTGTATTCATGAGTTCGTGATTTCTGAAATTGATCATGAACCGAAGCTTGTGAAGGTTGGGATCGCTTTGATTCCACCACCAGAACGTTAAGTATACGAACAGGACATCTGAGAAACTTTTCTAGATAATTAAACCTTGTCTAGTTTTTTCTAATCTAATTTGAAAGCTCTTTGGTTTGACACCCGCTTTTATCTTCTTCATCTGTTGTCTTGGTATTCCTTTTGATAAAATTTCAATCATCTTTGTATGCCGAAACCATGTTGCATATTAAGTGCTATAACGAGAGACAATTTTACATGTTTACGAGTAGAATTACTATGACAACGAGTGTTAATGATTGATGAAGTAAAATGGACGCTTACATTGATCTACTTTGTATCTATTTAATCATTTTAGAACATTAAAAAGTTACATTCCACTTTAACAAAACCTCTCAGAACACACTATCGATCACCAGCATGCTATCAAATGGTGTAATTAATGCTGAAATTGTTTATGACATATGCAGTGGATGTAATCGGCTAATTATTGTTCGGGTAAAATAATTTTCCGGTGTCTAACCATCGAGTGTTGATGCTTAGCGTGTCCTGGTTTCCTTGCTCAATCAATGAAAATCTGATCTCATGTTTTACAGGCGAGTGGACACTGACTACGGCGGTAAATCCATGGCCCCAGCGTCATCAGCATAGTGTCAGTGGTGACAAACCGTGGAATACAACATCACAGATACTCAGACTGCAAAGGAACACCATTTCCTTTACTGACCCACAAGCCCGGATTCGTCACGCGGAGAACATGACCTTGGTAGAAGACATCATTTAGGGCGACGTTCATCATCTAAGATTTCCAACTTTGTGCCGGTGGTATGGAGTGTTTGATCACAGCTTGAAATACGTAGATACCCTTAGAAAGTCCAATAACGCGTTTCATCACAAACAATCATAGATAGTGTGACCAATGACAACCTTTATCTACTGAATCTACAGAACGACCTTAATCACGTGATTGTTAAAAAGACAGGTAACGCGCCATCGTATATATGTCACTCGACAGGAGGTTTTGTTACAAGACAAAAAATAAACAAACGTTAAGATTAACGAATATAGTTGATGTGATTCACAAACCAGAATTAATCACTAGAGAACGTTTTAATACTTGTGTGTGGCAGTATCTGACAGTAACACTGTCGTCATCACAATCTATCCAGTAAACAACGCCTAATCCGTCATCATCGTGACGGACGTTAAATCGGAAACCTTTTTTCGCGTATTAAGTTGAAATTGCTTAACGGAAATACGTTATATGTGGAAGCTTTGTGAGTGATGACAACCCATTGAAAGGTATTAGACGGACATTACTGAACAACATTCGGGAATCCATGTAAAACACGACTACATAGTACAACGTCTAGAGCACGTCAACGCGAGACATTGTCGACAAGTTTCAAAGACAGTTTTATAGTATTCCTCATTACAAGATCAATAACAGGATAATTACGACGGGTTTGGTCATTTAAATGAGATATATAACTTGTCCATCGCGTGAATCTAGTTTTCATGTCACGAGCTTTGTTCCTTTGTATACACTATATTGAGAGTATACAGGAAAGAACTGCTGCCACGATTCTAGGATCCTGTTGATTGTGATTCTATTATATCGGGTAGTAACTGGCAATAAAAAGCCAATTAAAAACGGATGGATTATCGTCGAGTTTCTGTTGGTCCGGAACAAAACTAGACTTTCTATAGGCCATAATTACCAAGGGACTGCGACGAATAGTATTTTACACGCATCTATATCAACGTCAAAAGCTACTAACTGTATCACAGCCGATCTGGAATCAACAATAAGGAGGGATAGGCCTATATTGAAATAAGAAAATATAAATCGTACAAGGGATATACAGGATTGAACAAATGTATTGACGAGTTTATAAGATAAAACATCCTTTGAGAATAAGAAGCTTCCATTTGTTTGGTTTCTCTACTGACGTATATAAGATATCGTCTCGAAAGGCCGTTGGCACGCAAAGAAACCTAAGAACAGTAAACAATGCTTGACAAGGTCGATGACATGCTACATATTGTACATTAGGATCAAGCTTTTTAACTTTCACGCTATCGATAGGTCATCTTAACATCACGAACATTTACTGGATAAGTTAAAACACAGTAACCTTACCGGGTAATTTTTAACACGGGAACCTTACCGAGTAATTTTTAACACGGGAACCTTACCGGGTAACTTTTAACACAGGAACCTTACTGGGTAGCTTTAAACACAGGAACCTTATATTACCGTGTAACTTTTAACACGGGAACCTTACCGGGTAACTTTAAACACATGAACCTTAATGGTAACTTTTAACACAGTAACCTTACCGGGTATTGTTTAACACAGGAACTTTACCGGGTATCTTTTAACACAGGAACCTTACCGGGTAACTTTTAACACAGTAACCTTACCGGGTAACTTTTAACACAGTAACCTTACCGGGTAACTTTTAACACAGTAACCTTACCGGGTAACTTTTAACACAGTAACATCACCGGGTAACTTTTAACAAAGGAACCTTACCGGGTAACTTTTAACACAGGAACCTTACCGGGTGGGTTTAAACAAGAGAAACTTTACAGCGCAAGTTATCACACAACGACCAATCGGGCGACTTTGCACAGGAACCTTGCGAAGAAATCGTACACACAAGAATTTCATTGTGACATTCATTACATAAGAACGTGGTAACAATTAACATTGGAATCTGTTGAAATCCGAAAGACGCATACACTTTACTCGCTGTCTTAAAACATAAGAGATTGATTGAATAATTCAAATTTGTTTAATCAGCGCATGCATCAATCGAAATCCAGAAATGTAGATGGTTTGGAGCTGAATTCCGACTTGATACAGCAATGTTTGACTTTGACACCTTCTTAAACTTCGTTTCCTGACCTATTGTGACATAAAACAATGACAAGCCATGCTATCTCTCATTAGCAGGTTACTGCTCGTAGCTGATTAAAACAACAGGGCATTTGACGGGAAAGTGGAACGACGCCAGGCGTGTGATTAGGTACAAATCTTCGTTAGCTATGTTTGATGGGATATTAGTGAGGATTAGCGCCTGGAACGTAGGTCCTCAATAAGCTAGCACAAGACTTTGACTCGTTCTACGTTTAGTGGACACAAGGTAACATGTATGGAGTATAATACTTGGATTTAGGCTAACGATTGTGTCTTTCATTTCATTATTTCGTCAGTGAAATTCGTTTAGACCGGACTACAGTAAAATGGCGAATAATTACAGCAACTTTTCCCTGCCCTCTAGTCCTGATTGGGAAGGGTACGTAACTGTGGTGTTTATGTCGTTCCTGATCGTTCTTACCCTTGTCGGAAACATCTACGTTGTAGCTGCCATTTTTATATACAAGCCATTGAGAAGTGTTCAGAACTTTTTCGTCATATCGTTGTCTGTAGCTGACATGGCTGTAGCTATACTCGTTATGCCGTTCCATGTCTCTAATATATTATTCAACGAATGGATTTATGGATTTGCATTTTGTGACCTGTGGCTAACTTTTGATATATTATTGTGCACAGCCTCCATTTTAAATATCTGTGTAATTGCTCTAGATCGCTATTTCGCCATACACGACCCCTTGAACTATGCCGCTAAGAGGACGAGTAAGCGTGTGTTGTTTATGATTGTGGCCGCCTGGGTGTCGAGTGCTGCTATATCAGTGCCACCGCTGTTTGGTTGGAGTGACAAAAATCATGGAAGTCTTTTCGATTCTGAAAGTGGACAATGTCATCTGACGAACGAAAAGGGCTTCGTTATTTACTCGGCCTGTGGCTCATTCTATATCCCGTTGGCCATAATGTCATTCGTGTACCTGAAAATATTCTTGGCAACACGGAAACGTCTTCGTGAAAGGGCCAAGGCGTCGGCCGGCACAAAACTGTCATGTATGACTAGCCCTAAACCTAGTCCCAATATTAGCAGTGACCCTGCCTCCGAGGCTAGCACTGAACCGGCACAGAAGGATACCACAGACACGCCGGTCAAGTCTAAAACGGTCACGACAAAGACTCAAGGCGGCACGTCTACGGAGACGCGGGTATACTTAGCAGTTAACAATAACCCAGTGTCAGCTCAGAAAATATCCACCTTCTTTGAGCAAAAGCAGAAAATTTCCCTTTCAAAAGAACGCCGCGCAGCTCGAATTCTTGGCTTCATAATGGGAGCGTTTATCTTCTGTTGGCTACCCTTCTTTCTATATTACGTCATCATGCCATTTTGTTCTGGCTGTATCAAAGAAGGGACGGCTACGGTAGAGATGTTTGTTGTTGTCCTTGGGTATGTCAATTCCAGCCTCAATCCTATTATCTACACCATCTTCAATAATGACTTCCAGAAGGCATTTAAATATATCTATGTGAAGAAACTTAAGTGTAGAAGTCCTAGATCGTCGACAACGATAAAGATCAATGGCCAAACCCTGGTGTGACAAGCGTTAGAAAATCATAAATATATTGTTTCAATACGTTTTTGCACAATTTGATAATTTAACCTGTAATTTCATTATAAGTGAATGGTTCCTTATTTTACAATAGCAATACCACCTGATTTATCATTTTGCATACCCATTAGTTTGGTTGTTATTGGCACGATACTTAAATTCCTATAAAGACGTTATATTTTAATTACTGTGTGTTGGTGTATTAGACCTACAATCAACGAATGTATTATCTTTTCGAACATTTCTTTTATGTAGTAAAACACCAAATAAATATCATCGAGCAAAATGTTGTAAAAGAAAATATTAAAATGCTGATATATAAGAATGTTTTTCAAATGTAAAATTAAACAAGATTTTTGCTTAACATGCATGTTCGTTTTCGATATCATTGCCTTAAATTTATTGGGTTACGATAACATCTTGTTTACAAACTCCATGATAATCCGCTATGAATACTGGGGCAGTTTAATTTGCAAACATTTGTTGAAATATCGATATCGATTTTTAAAAAACACGTGCAATTTTTTGTTTAGTTTAAATTCATCTTTGTCTTCCTGCCATTGCTATCGTTCCTTTTGATTCAATTTGCTTATTGCAACAAAAGTTATATTCCTGTATCTAAAGAACTACTAGCCCCGGAAAAAATAGATAATCAAAAATGATTCATATTGCCGCTATTTCGTCAGTTAATCGGATTACCTTATTAAGTTATTTTTTAGTCTAGTAGCTAATGTACATTTAGAATTCATGTGTTGTTCCAATAGTTTAAAGCGCATGACTGATAGGCTTGGTGATATAACTATACATGTACTCTTATGTTTTCAGCACCTGTTTTGTTTATTTAAAATTAACATATAAAATATCAGAAATATGTTGATAACAACACTAATTTTAAATCATTTATATACTTGTGTTAATAAAAGTGAAAATGTACCGAATAAATTCATTGGCCATATTTTCAGATTCATTGTATTTTGCATTATGAATTTGGTTATCAGATATGTGCTATTTTTTTAGCATTTTAGCAATAATATCAAGTTATTCAACAATTACAATATTATAAAACTCTTTCACGTGTAGATATTTAAGCATTGAACGTCTTTCAGTTGGAGTTCATAGCCAATATGAATGCCAACTGGACAGAGGCAAATTCCATGAAGCGTGCTATGAATCCCAACTGAAAGACGTTCAATGTTTATATTTACATTTGGTTATAATTGTATAATGAAATCTCAAATGATTTTGTATCTATAATGAATTAATCATTTGTTAACTTCATGGATGGAACAGCAATTTGAACAGTCGTTTTCCGTGATCGCTGGCACGACAATTGCGACGTCAAAATGATGATGACGTCATAATAAATGATTGAAGTTGATAGTCTACATGACTGCTAACTGCGCTTGGTAAGGAATACATGGTGGGACTGCAGTGAAAAAATTAATATAAAGTATATTGATATTCCACAAAATAAAGGTAAAACCCCAGCTATGTTACATTTTAAGATACCAAGGGTATGATTTCCTTATCTTTTTATCCACACAAAAGAAGCTTTTTTAATTCATGCCCTACGTTAACATAATTCGCCATTTTTAAAATTTTCCGCTATCAATTAGCAACACCGTGACAGGAGAAAAAAAGCATGACCGTTGCAATCTATCATCATTGTATTTTGATACAGTCCACGCTATTTGTATTCTTTTTTGTTGACGCCTTGACGTCCCACGGCTGTATTGCATGAGTAGCCATGCTCAACAGTCGCAAACGATATACGTCTGTTGCACAGGATAAACGCGCACTGCACTCGTACATATGAGGAAATAATGAATGTTACACATTCGTTTTCCAATATAAAAAGAGGGCATTCGCCTCTTAGAACTGGATGACATGTCAGTAAACCTACTTATAAGTCAGCAACTTAGCGATCAGTGACACTTAACTGGCGTTTGATGTCCAGAATCTACACTACGTATTTGAAAATATGTTTGACGTAAGCTTTTTTTAAAACGTCATTTTACTCAACAGTCAACCATTAAGTACTATCGGCACGCGTAACAGAAACGTTATTCAACAAGTTCTGTGTAGTGACATCTGCAGCTTACGTACGTTTCCATGTGCATATTGCTGCAACTTTTAATGTGTTGTAATATAGTTACTTCTATTTTATTCCTCCATCAATTCAGGTATACATATTAATATGTTTTATTTGAGTTTTTGTATATATTGTTTCGCTGTGGAATTCATATCATTTCGTAATAAATATTTACGATCACTCATTGTTGTTTCATGTTTGTTCAACAGTAGACACCAGCGATGGTCGTCCACATTGCAGGGCTTACTTGTGTATTCTTCATACAATATTATATGTTTATGTGACTTTTACATCGTTGTTTTCATCAGTTAGAATGATCCATTGGCATTAAAAACCTGCGGTGGTGTATGTTTTATTAAGTAATGTAAATTATACATTTAAGTAGCATTTATTTGTAAGCAACGCGTGTTTAACTTCCTTAAAAGGATCATGTATCGTATTGTTATAAAATAGGAATTTCCTTATATCTTGAACATACGAGATTTTTTCAGTGTCATTTACAGGACTTCCTGAAAGCAAACATAATGCTTCCAAGGTTATATCTAGAAACACCTGTAGGGAATGATGCGCTGAAGTTCTTGTAAAAATACTAACCAAAAAAAACTTCAACGTGAATGTTAAGTAAAAATGAAATCACTAGGTAAGTATTCAAACAGTAAGAACTTGATACATATGTACATGTAATAAGTTTGATAACATAGTCCGCCTGAAAACACGTGAATTCCTTCAAATAACACAATTGTAATATAATAAAGTTTTTTTTCATTGGTTAACAAATTCATTATGATGTCATGACTTCGCGTCCGTAAGCATTCTGATTAAAATCCAGATCCTTAAAACCACTCCGTTCAATAGAGGATCTTACAACATTCCACAAGGGGTCATATTCGGTGACCTTTTTAGCAAGTGTACTTTAGATCAAATCCATTTCCTACACATTGCAACGTCAATTGATTACGCCATTTCGTCCCAGTATACATATACATTTAGCTTTAATGTGCTCTTTGGGCGAAATGACTACATACACGAAAATAATTTGGAAAGCTCTTTCAAACTATTTCGTCCCCAGTCAAGATTCTGATTGGCCATTTCCAAAGCTCATCTGGACGTTACCCCAAGTGGGATGTTGTCAGATCCTCTTATCAAACGTAGTGATAATAAGGATCTGTATTTGTAGTGATAAAAGGATCTGTAATTGTATTGATAATAAGGATCTGTATTTGTAGTGATAAAAAGGATCTGTATTTGTAGTGATAAAAGGATCTGTAATTGTAAATATAATAAGAATCTGTATTTGTAGTTATAATAAGGATCTGTATTTGTAGTGATAATAATGATCTGTATTTGTAGTTATAATAAGGATCTGAATTTGTAGTGATAATAAGGATCTGTATTTGTAGTGATAATAAGGATCTGTATTTGTAGTTATAATAAGGATCTGTATTTGTAGTTATAATAAGGATCTGTATTTGTAGTGATAATAAGGATCTGTATTTGTAGTGATAATAAGGATCTGTAGTTGTAGTGATAATAAGGATCTGTATTTTAATCAGATTATGCAGTAAGCAGTGATTTTACGTTAGAAAGGACTAGGTATGGTAAGGGTCTTTTGTGGCCCCCAAATCCGCTATTTTTCAAAGTCCTTTATTTCAAGATGTGAATCTTGCATTTCAAATCTTAACTACATACCTGACATATTTGATAGTGCTATTAGGTAATATAACATTTCTAGTTGCCATGGCAACCATTTTTATTATACATAAATTATGCAAAATGTGAAAATTTCATCAAAATTGGCCTTTTTTATGCAGTTTTTCATCTAGTTAACATAGAGCGCATTCTAGAACAAACTTTATATTTCTCAAAATGATGTATTCTACGTGTCTGCTAATTCCCTTAAAATATAAAGTTTGTTCTAGGTTTCGCTCTATTGTTTTTAAAAGAAAAACTGTCAACAAATATGCCAAAATTGACCAAATTTTCAAATTTGCATAATTTATGCAATGTTACCATGGTTATATAGCAAAAACATACTTTTTGTCAACAAAAATATCATTAAGTTTTTATCAGGGGCGTATTCAATATTTCAAACGCAGCGACTTAATTTCTAGATACTTAATTTGAAATTTGGTAGATTTAGGGGCCAAAAAGAGCCATTACCATATCTAGTCCTTTGAGGACGTCGTGAAAAAATTGCGATATTTTATCGCTGAAATTATTTGAAAGGTTGTTTATTGTAGTTATTTGATAAACGTATTGTAATTTTGTATTTATTGTTATAAATGGCACCTACATGAAGGTATAAATATTGTTTTAATATCAAAGTTCTTACCGTTGTTCACAAAAATAAAACCTTCTAAAACTCATTTAAGAAAATTTCATGAAATTAGCACTAATTTAAGATTCTGTTTCACGCACTGAGCTCGGTATCCAAACATAGACTGAATTTCTAATATGTATGTTATCCAAAACGAAAGCTATGTTGTATGATGTATATTACATATTAATTAAGCTCGTATTCGTCTCAACACAAAATGAAATGGCATACAACTTGCTATGCTTTATCAAGTGCTGAAGGTAGCAGAGAAAGTGTATACATGCGATGTAGAAAGGCAAATAGATAAAAAATGTTTGATGAAATGACATAGCGCAGTGGCCAGCCTCGATTAGGGTTACCACCAAAATTTCTCAAGGGATCCATCACCATCACTGCAAGACGCTGTTGTCAGAGCTTAACAAACCAATGCTTTCGAAAAGAAATTGTTTTGCTGGAGTCCATGTCGGAAGTCCTGCTGCAATCCATACATATTGTCATGACAAATAATCAACTGCCTGCAGAGAGCAATGAGATTAACATTAACTCTTGGCAAACTCCCGCTGTTCGGTCAAGCATATATTTTATAATACTCTGAGAGTGCTGAGGCGAAGTCGTAGATGATTGTATCTATAAAGTGATTTACCTGGAGAAATGAGGCGCTGTAGACCAGCGATAATGAATTATTGCTGACTCCACGGGGGATTATCACGACAGGTGATTGTCCTGGCGATTCTTCGGACGGAAAATGGTGTTATTGTTCACCATTTACGATAGGATTTGGTATATACAGGACAGAATTAGCAGAATACATGGAGATCAACAGTATTAACACATATCACGGTTTTTTCCAATAAGTAGTCGGATTCGATATCCTTACATTCCGATTACTATTTCCATTCATTAAGAACTGGCATTTACTTAATTGCCTTAATAAATGTACGTGCAGAAGTTCTTTTCAAATACCAACATGCAAATAAAGAATATCAATATTTTCTGTGATTTTACATTCATTTCAAACACAAATGCTGTACTCTAATTTGAAGCACTTGACAAAGATTTAATATGCAAGACCATCAGTCCAATATCTGATTCAGTCATTATAATATCCCAACCAAAACACTAAATGCTGAGTCAGCTTTCATTTAAACTAATTACATTGAGCTAACAATAACACAAGTGTTAAAAGAGCCATGGACTCCAGAAGAGAAAGCGTCCTAGGAATTATATTACTCTCTTGGTATAGTAATCAAATCAATTTTATAACAAAAAGACAATTTCATACTAATTTGGAAGTGACACCGACACAAAAAAAAAATCACATATAAAATCAATGAACACATTTTCATCTCAAGGTGATGTTACACAAAAATCTCGAAACAGAAGGTCCGAGTTTGTGCGTATTGATACTTGTTAAATAAAACCCTAATACACTTAAAATGAATACCAGATAATCATAAGTAAAGAACTATTTAAATATAGACATAAAAATGTAAGAGTTGCAAAAATTACTTCCGTCCGGCATTTCAATCTAATATTACAACAAAATGTAATTTTGCTGTATACGTGTAGACTATATTTAAGCATTGATGTCACTATTTTTTAATTTTATCGGGGTATGAAAAAAAAATTGACATCAATACTTATAATTAATTTTATACTCTATTTGATAAAATGAAGTATGTTTAAATGTACCATTAGAGTGGTTTTTCAAGGGATTCTTTTTTCCGAATAAATACGCAACGTCAATGTCTCTATTGTGACGTCACTATAACGTCGGGGTTTCGCGCCATTCTCGGATTTATTTTTCATAGTGGTATGCAAAAAAAATATTGGCCAATCAGAAAGCCGGATTTGGTATGAAAACAAAGAAAAATTAATTATCAATTAATGAAAAAGCATTCAACCTGAATCAACGTGATCAACCGCCGATCACTCCAGACTGCCAGATCAAAACCTGACTCCATTTTATTGAAGGTCGACTGATATCAAAAGAAAGATTCATACCGTATGAATTCTACAGGGCGCTTTAAAAATAATATCGACGGAAGCAGATTCCGGTCACATGATATATATCAAAAAGGGTAAAGTAAAGTAGTAAAGTAATCATTTTAGCGGAAATGTTAAGAAAAAAATTAATACATGGGTGCCTGAATACAAAATTGTCTTGTAAATTAATTACAACTAATGTTTTATGATCCCTCGTGACATTTTGTTTTCAGTTGACTTTTCAAAAACTCCAGCACTCATACATTCTGTCATTAAAAGATAAATCCCTACGCCAGTCTCTTTGAGACTCGTTTTTTTTTATTTGTTTGTTTGTTGTTATTTAATTTGCCATTTTCAAAATATCTATAAGAAATAAAAAACAAAAAACAAAAAAACTGTTTTTGCATTTTTACATCAATCACCGACGTGTATGATGGCCGAGATGATTGTAGAGCAACATGCTACTGTTTATAACGTCCAAGAATATGTTAATTAATTGCGATGATACAAAAGCATTGAAATTCTTAACATTACATTAAAAAGCAATATACTACGGATAATGGATAATACGCTGTTCAGTAAGACGCTTCAGTACCACAGAGAAAAACCGTTAGGACAACACAAAACCAGCATTCTACTGTACAGCGATCTCAGACGGTGACGACATCGTCAGGTTTTGACGTTAGCTGTTGACCAGTGTATCTTAGAACAGAGAAATCAGTTGTTGGTGGACGATCTTATGTTTATCCTTAATTCACACAGGAGTGTGACCAATGTCGCGTGCTAGCACTATACATTATCTGTATTGAGCTACCTGATCGCCGGCGATCGAATCGTTAAAAACCGTAACACTATTCCATTCGCCCCTAAATTCAACACACACGCAAGCTGTTGCGGTGTTTCTGCATTGCAATTTAACAGCAGTATTTTATCGACATCCAGGTCATAGGTTTATATGGCGGAGGCAACGCGATTCTGAATTGCAACACACATATATAAATATAAACAAATACACCGCTTTAGTAGTCTAATGGCGTAGTGATAGTAGGTTGGTATTGGAGAATATTTACTACTTAACAATACGGTGTATACGTCGATTCCAGGTTTGCAAATACATTTAAAGCAGTATGTCAGCTTTTAATTTTTAATTACTGATCGAGTAGATATGTTTTCTCAGGTTAACCATTCATTTAACGAATTCATTTGAAGGTAACAGCACATCAATTGGCGTTTAAAATGGTGTGCAAGATTGCGCGTGAACAGACAGATAGCATGCCTTCCCTTCATACCACTTAATATTTAATGACGATTGAATCAGGATTGATTTTTGCGGTTATTGGATCATTTAACAAAGAAAGATGATATATGCGTTATAATTGTAACTGCTGCCCCATTGCATGATATCGTAAAAGGCGACTATATTTAGGGTCTTTTTTTCTTCTTCCTAACGTCTTCCTTGACACCGCCTCACTCGTCCCTGGGAGGTAGGCTCTAGGGTCTGTCTCCTGGCTGAGACACATCATAGTCTATAAAAGTGTTATTTTCTGCTCCTAACTAGTATTCAGCATTAAGGGAGTCGGACGACTGGTGTTTCCGTTGTTCTTATAATGTGACCGGGTGTGGTGTGTCGCTTAGTGCATTATGCTTCAGTGAGATACAACTTTAAAATGACAAGAGTTCCACTTTCAAGGAGACACAGCACAAATATACCACAGCCTCCCTAAACACAGACACGCAAGACACCACATACATGGGAGGCCGTACTTAAATGACCCTGACTGTTAATGGGACGTTAATCTAATAAATCAAACCAAACATAGACGAAATATATTTATATATAGCACATTTTTAATATTTTGAATACATTTATTAACATATTGATATTAAATATCGGCAAACATGTCCGACAGTCAAACAATGGATCAACCAATAGGAGGTCGATAGAATCGACGCACGCACTAAAATACAGCTATTTTCCGTCAGTGCCAAATACAGCAAAACTAAATGTGGTACATGTAGGTGTATTCCGACAATGCAAATTCTAGTTACAGGATAAAAATGATTGTCAGTTATAGCCCTGATTTATTCTCAAACACGCGAAACATTATACGCCGGAAATGAAGATGGAAAACGATGCATTAGGTATATCCCCAATAAAAAGTTTTCAACACGAAATAAGAGACACATGAAAACATTTCACATCATCATACAGTCGTAATGATGAATGGAAGCATATTAAAAACTTTACCATAATTGGATAAAGCAAAATTAGAATAGTAATCATGTGGAATTCCGAACAGAAGCATAATTGGGTAAAGCAAAATTCGAAAAAAGATTATGTGGAATTCCGAACACAAGACACAAGATGCTTACAACGGATACCTAAATTTTTCAATACTGCAGATAAAATTTTCAAAAATACTATAGAATTACAGCAGGTATTTGTATGGTAAACATTGTCTATATTGTTGTTTTACTGTCATACACAGCTTCCGCGTTATCGTCAGTGCTTGTCCTTTATAGCCTTGAACGTATGTAAGTCTCACGGCATGTGTCGTCATGTCTCCAAGGAAACGACCCTATCTCGTCGTGTAGATTCTGAACAGATTTTGTAATTAATCAAACACACGCCTGATTCCGTCGCTTTCCTGACTGACTACCATAGAGAGTTTATAATCTTCGCTGAAAGATTAAAGATTTGAGGAACTTGTTGACCTAGCACGATAACCTTTAAAACGTCAATGATAACAAGCCATTCCAAACGACTGTGTGTATCACGAAACATAAGTAATAATTTGATTGAAATTATATCAATAGCACTTCAGATCTCTAAAGCAAAGCAAATTGACGGCAAGTCCTTCATGTAGGTGCCATTTATAAAAGCGGATAATAATCGCCACGTAAATTTGCATATTTGTATAATTATTAATAAGTACCATACATCCGGGTCATAAAGACTCTAACGAAGTCTGTGTTGAAGGGACGAGAAAGAACTTGAATGGGTTAATTGGTTAGCCGTAGACCAATGTCTGAATAAGATTTGCATATATTCTAATTAGATAGGGGAAAGATGAAAGGAAAAGGTTCATGGTGGCGGACAACTGATTATAGTTTGATGCATCTTGTAATACCAAATCCTAGCCAAGAAAATAGAAATTAGCAAATCAATTAAAGGAGCGACACCTATCACGATTTCTGTAAACAATTGGATATATACCATTTATTCTATAGCATTAAATTGCTCTAGGTACCAACTACCCACTTCACGCTACTTGAACAATAGAAAAACGTAATATCCCAGTAATTACTTTGTGGTATCAGGCTTGAAAATGCAGATTTAAAGATGTTGTGTGCATACAGGACATGAAATTTGACTTCAATTCAGTGTCAATGAACATGATAATGTATAAAAAAATCAATATATTAAAAAAAATGCAGTTAATTTATTTTACAAATGATTATCACAAATTAGTTCAATAATTATTAGTGGTCGAAAATTAGCTTTTATATTATATATTACATATGTAGTATATGTATTGTACTATTGAATCAAAGAAGAAGTAGCTATTTTCACCTAACTTGTAGAAGAGCATTACATGGCCATACGATAGATAAATTATATAACATATGAAATTGGAAATAACACAGGAGTAATCAGAGCCAATAAAAAATTAACATGGTCTGCAGGCAGGTAACATATGTACTTTATAGAAAGTTTATTAATTACCAAACGTCCTTAATAGGTCGTCATACGAGTGTCATCAATATTACAGGAAGATACCTTTGTATACTGGGCGCACATAAACAGAAATGATTATCACTATTGGACTACAGATCAAATTGATATACCTCCTTTTTCTGGTTTTAAACTGTAAACTGTATTATTCCTTCTCCTATAACGTTTCAGTCCAAATATATATCACAGATTGTAACTTATTGATGAGAAAACACTGACACGAGTACTTAAGTCATCTTTTATCTACGGCTACTCCCTTTATAAACTAAGATCACACATCCCATATTGGAAGGCAACTCTGTTAGTCGGTGGTTGTGAATATAGTTCAAGGTCATTCATTTCAACAAACTTGGTAGCCCTTCATCACAGCATTCTAAAAGCCAAATATCAGTTCCCTGAGCCTTCCGGTTTGGGGAAGAAGTCGTTTGAATGAAAAGTTTACGAACGGCGGACGGCTGCGCCGGCCCTGCAGGTAAGGCGTTAAAGTTGTTCCTGCTGCCCCTATTGCATCTTCGTAAAAGGTGACTAAATTTATAATCTTATTTTTTCTCTTTTTCCTAAGTAACTTTGTACTTCCTAACGTCTCCCTTGACACCGCCTCACTATTGGCCTTCTGTTCGCCTCTCTCAGGTCATCCTCGATACCCCAGGAGTTCCGATCACTTACGATCTCGACACCTCTGGACTATCTTATAGTAAAACCGAAGGCAGCTGAGGGGAACAAATCTGAACCAATCATTGGCCTGCAAAAATATTTGAAGACTACAGAGATGCCATACAATTAACAACAGTGTACCGTTATACGGCTCTTTTGATGTACAATCTACATCAAAGGACTAAATAACATGTTTTGTTGCCTCTAGCTTTTCTATGAGATCGTCCAGGGGTGAAGAGGTCGTATGTGATCGGAACACCTGGAGTTTCTAGGATGCTGTAAGGTAGACTCTGGGTTCTGTCACCTGGCTTAGACACACCAAAGTCTATAAAAGTGGTAGTTTCTGCTCTTGCTTAGCATACAGGGAGTGGGGACGACTGGTTTGCCCGTTGTCAGTATAATGTGATCGGATTGAATGTGTTGCTTGGTGTCTTTGGCGGCATGCTTTAGTGATATAGCACTATAAAAGAGTTCCACTATACAAAAAGACACATCACGAATATACCACAGTCTCCCAAAACACGCACTGCACACTTATACACGCTACACACCGCATACAAGGGAGATCGCCCTTACATGACCCTGGCTGTTAATAAATTTAACCAAACAAACAAACAAACAAGCGCACGACGACGGATGATGCTTGAAGACAAAAATCTTTTTTTTAATTATCTTTTATAATGTTTTATAATCTTTGGAGAATTTTAAGTTCGGAATACATTAAAGTCGTGGAATGTTATGAAACTGGGCTCTTTTTTCATTTATGACCACGACCCCAACTTATGTTATACCAAATTGCCAGTCTGAGGATATGTCTACCTTAGTTGTATGCCAATAATCACAGATAAAATCTTCCACTGCACGTATAATGCATTTTCTTTCTTCAAACTTTCTGTGTTTTAATGTACTTATTATGATGATAGTTTTGTACGACTAGCTTTAAAGATATGGATAAACTGTGAGTTTAAGCTTTAACATGTAAGCTTACAAACATATACTGTAAAGCATGCGATTTCTGATGGTCCCTTACACTGAAAGGAAGTTTGTAGCAATATTTCCTGTTATAACATACATGCAGTAAACTTGGTGATATTTGTGACCAAAGTTTTGGATGTCGTTCCTCGTCTTTCGCAGGCCATATACATGTTTTCTATTTATTTTATTTTCTATATAATATAACACAGTGATATGGCGACGGTAAGGCATTTAACGAAATGCAAACACGTACGCCAGTATAATGATACATCACAGAAAAAAATTCCATTGGCACATCATTAAAGATGCTCTTTCGCTGACAAATGGTACTTTTTCTCTATCAAATAGAGGAGGAGGCGATTTGGTATTTTTCTTCAGTTACAAAAGTTATTTACTTTTAAATTACACCATTACCACCATTGACAAGTTTGAGGTTCTGAATTAAATTTTATTTCAAAAAAATAAAATACTAAAAATAATTTGCATCCCGAAAAAATTCGTGTCACTAAGTCCTATGTTGAATGAAATACTGATTGCTCATACACAAAAGTCAAGATAAATTATTTCATTATGATATTGTTTTTGTGTTAATTAGACATATATATATATATATTTATATAACAATTATTGCTAAAATGATGAGTATCGTTTATGGTCCGTCGGTGGTTGAGCATCTTGAAGTGTTTTGATACTTGGTTTCTCATTACAGAATCCCCGAAGTAAAAGCTGCCTGGACATATATATCGATGTGACATCTAGTCACAGAAAATGCATCCAAACCAATTATCAGTGATGTATTACGATTCCAAAAGAGAACAATGAAGGCGATATCTCGACGATCTTAATAATACTGATACCGGAGGAATACACAGGCGGCAATGGAGTTAGTTATGAATAATTATCAAATAGTCTTGTTGATGTGCGCATAGTTTTAAAACAGACATCAGTGCAGAATGCGTCGTCTATCGTTCTATAGATATGACATACATATACATCATTGATATAAAAGGTATTAAAATTCCGTCATGAGGATACCCTCGGTTCATACGGACGAATACCAGACATGTATTCTCTCAATCACATTATCTTAACAATTCGAAGATTCATTTTATTAGACTCTAAAGCTATTCGTCGATGAGAATTGTTCCATTTAAATAAATTGCATTTACATATTTCTTTATTCACAAGGAAGGAATGGGTTTATCTCAATTCGCTTTTGCTCCTTTTATGCAGAAGCTTACATAATATTAAATGCATTTTTATAAATCAGTCGATATAATGGTGTTATCACTAAACTGCGTGTATTGTAATTGTAATCAACGCAATGGTCATCTATTTTAGCGATAAGGGACCGTAACTGACAAATTTTGCTCATACACTAGAAGTACAACTTATGCACGATACATATGACGTATCATTTTGGCAGGTATAGATTAAGTAGTTTTATTTGACATTTTTTTTCTTTTCTTTTTATAGAATTTTACTAGAAATTATTTAAGACTTTATTTCAGGAAGTACACAAGACTCAACAACACGTCACCATTTATCTTTCACGCATCGAACAAATAATGGTATTGACAGAAACTGCCTAATGACGTGTAACTAATTGTAATAGAGTTCAAGCATGCTATATCTACATTGATAACTAGAGTCATTTAAGAATAAGCCAGACTTAGGATGTGGGTTAAAGTCGAAAACAAGACTGACGTAAGATCAGATCAGTACCTGCAGCTGGCTACTGATTATATTTTGTGACACCTTAAGAACTCGGTCACCGCTCCCAACTTTCAATGATCTTCCTATCAAATTAATCTGTGTAAAATTGCCGTTATAGAAATTTTAAGAAACAATTCAAATTAAATGCAAACGATGTCGATCTTCTGTTGACAATTTTACTAAGATATATACTATACTAATATTATATATTTTTTCACAAGGATCTGTTGTCCTCCCTCTTTATATTTTTTTTCAAATAAATATGTAGATAGCCTTTCCTAGAATATCTTTTTATCTACCCAAAGATGCCGTCTATAAGCTGATTGAACAGTGGTGTGTGCAATCAGGAATAGAATTCAGATATTACAGCTTATAGCTGCAGATTGACTGCAAGGTAGTGTATTATGACTGTTGCATTTCTCTCTGGCAAAGCCATTCCATCTTTTTATTTTTTTGAAGCATTCACATCGAACGATGAAACCTATCTCAGCGGAACTGAGAAACACATTTATATCTTTGTTGTGTGTGGGCGTCTCGTTCCACATCCCTGTGATTTACTCTATCTAATCTTTTAATTGGTATCAACCTTAGACAGTTTTAAGGTCTTCGTTTATAGAATCGATTGATGCCATGCTATCTGATCGGTATATTTCAGTAAGTAAAGCATTAAAATTCCTAACATATTGGAGAACCAGTGATTCTTCCCGTATATAAACAAACAAGGTTTTTTTAATGACGAGAGAGATTGATGAGGTCTAATTAAGCCTTTAGGTGTATATGACGAGGAAATTTATCTCAAAGAGGTCTTCGTGTGTTCTCGTGTATTAATAAAAGGATGTATGTCGCTAAGTCGGGATATATAACTGACACCTTATATCTTATAGAGACCCAATCTCAATACCTCTTACAACGGTAAACAAACATCGCGTACGTAACATGTATACTCAACCAGGTCAAAATATATACATTTGCTCAAACACAATATATATTGACAAAAAATGTCACGAAGAGCTACTGATTAATTACTTTGTAATAGCTGTGTTAAAATGACGGAATAATTTCTTCCACAAACTTGTCTATTTATTTCACATGGAGTAGATTTACTGTTATATGAACATAGATCATTAGTTTGATTAATCAACGGCCTATTAACAGTCAGAGCCATGTAAGGACGGCCTCCCATGTATGCGGTGTGTTGTGTTCATGAAGTGTGTGGTATACTGCGGTATATATTGTATAATGGAACTCTTGTCAGTTTTATAGTGCTAGTGTTAAAAACAGAGTATCGGCATCCAAAATGGACATATTGCTTTCTTCATTTTGACACAATTTGTTCGCTTGTTGTTATTCCATGTAGATTATTGGGTTTTTTTCTTTCCTGTTGATGTTATTTGTTGGATTATTTTAGTTAGTCCAAAGCGTTTTTTTTATTTTGACGCTATTTGATAGCGTATTATATTTTGTTTAGTACGACAGAAGACATTTCTAGGTGTCATTCAAAATTTTAACGAACTTTTATAAGGGTGTAAATAGTAAAGACAAAGTAGTTTACTATCGAGCTTAATTAACAAGAGGCCTAAGGGCATAAAAGGTTATCCGACAATCTCGGCAACATTCATATAGAAAATTGATTAGATATAGTGTCATGGTGGCCATCTTGGACTTAGGAAAAAATAATAACACTTGTTCGGAATCGTATCAGGATCACTTCAGGCAAGTTACAGCTAAATAACACTGGTAGAACTGAAGACGTTCCAGCTGTTTTTCAACCCAAAAATATAAGCTTCATTGGAAGATCATTCACCCAGTGTTTGGAGGGTCAAGGATTCGAATCGTTCTGTTTCACAAATGTATTTCTTCTTTGAAATCCATCCTTTTTACAGGATATGTCTTATTCTTGAAAAAAACAGCCATAGAACGAACATGCTTTTAAATTTGCTGTACCCCGTACACAATGTTGTTTTTAAAAGACTATATTGAGTTCACAAAGCGATTAAATAATGTATTGGACAAGAGGCCCATAAGCCTAAACAGTCACCTGATGTCTGATAAAAATATAATAATTGGGTTGTTTTTTAATATGTTAACTCTATATATAGGCCCATTGCATCCATCAGGCATTGCGGTCAGTCAGTGATTTTATCAATTTGACATTTCAATATATAAGGAATATTTGAGTGTGTAATGCAATATGCACAACTAGGGTCCTAGGGAAACGGTTCAAAATTGCCAAAATTCGAAGCACTTTTATTGAATACCATCATAAGAAGGTTTTCTATTGTTGGTTTTTCTTTCGTTCTTTTCATAATATGATTATTATGTCAATAAATCCGACCTGTGATATATTTAAAATTTATTTCCTGTTTTATTTTGTATCCGGTAACATACAATGTTATACATTGTGGCTAGTTTTGCTTAAATAAAAATTTTGACAATAAAATAAGCATGTGACCTGTTCTTTACTGAATCAGTTGTGTCCGTTAATCGTCACCCTGCAACTAGCCAGTGAGATGTACTTTAGACCATATACTGGCACCACAACACCTCTGAGTCCCTGTTATAATCCACTGTCTCATTATATCTAGCGAGTTACCTAGCCTTTGTCCTGCTTTGGTATGCTATAAAAAGAACACCAGTAATACATGTGCTGCTTTGTGTTTTATTTGATTGCTTTAACGTCCTATAACAACTAGGTTTAGATATGCGCGTACCAGATGAGCCTTTCTAGGCAATAACAAAAGTGGTGTATAAAGGCCATAATGCGCATAATGATCTGAATGTAACTGTTATATACGAGGAAATCCTTTTTAAGGATACATTTTTGGATAAAAGCCAAAAACCGTCATTTTTGGTAATAGACTCTTTTGAAATCGACTTCAAAAATCAGCACATAAATCGGACAATCTCAGCTGCAAAACACCAACAGTTGAAAGTTTGTTGTTTTTGGCCTTTTCTATTTCTGAAAAAGTTGCTCGGTGTTGTATTTATCATTCATTGACCTTTATTTAGGTCAATATAGTGCCCCGGTAGAATGTATGATAGCCGAGAGCATGGCCCGACGTCATTATCTGAAGATCATAATTATGCGGATGATATCAATCGAATCAAAGGTTCTTATTTTTTTCTATATTAGATATGAATTCGATAATTCGATGATTCGATAATTTCAAGAGGTTTGTCTTATATGTAAGTTAGTTATGTAAAGAACTACCGGAAAATAAAACTACCTGGAGGATCTCAACGTTGAACCAACGGATTTCACAAGTGCAACATTAACCTGGTTATGATGTCACAATAGTAATAGATTTGTTTCTAATAATAGAAAAGTCAATATATCGACCTCCTTGTGAAACGTGACCTTATATATAGTAATGACAATAGTCGAAAGCCAGAGTATATTATAATTTTTAGGTCGCCTTTACCATAGTAACCTATGATTACACAATATGGATGAAATAAGGGTTTAATTGTTTTATCTGTTTCCAGAATTGGCATCGTTAGTAAATTCTCGTATACTATATTAAGTGGCTGTAATTGGATGGTTCATTCACAGATCTACTTACAGAGAATGTCGCTGTAGAGTTATTTATGTTAATGCTATAACCTGTCTGTCAATCCTAGCCACAAGTAGTAAAGCCCTCACTTTATCCTCGTCCTTGAACAATTCTATTGATGACCCTTAAGACCTACACAATAGAACTAAATTTCGTTACATGTAAGAAATTAATCCGTTTACGACCATATGTCCATTCGCCACTGCTTGACCGGTGGAGTACCTACTTAATATGATAAGATAAAAACAACGACGGCATCAAGTCTCATTTCTTTTTCTCGATTTACGTTCTGATTCCTACCTAGGGATTCGAAGCGATTTCGAGAGGTGGATTCAGGAATAAAGCGAATTCCCAGACCAGAACTTCGATATAAATATATTATCTGACCACAAAGAACTCGCGGAGACCGGGCACAGTTAGGCTGCTTCCTGCTCATTTACATAACGCTATTGTGGTAGACTTAGGAAAACGTTTTACTGACGCAGAAGGCAAAAAGAAACGGAAATGAAGATAGTGATATAACCATTTTATGACGCTTCCTTTTCAATTGCGAAACAAATCGAAGACATTTTTGTCTTTATACATAATGTTTTACACAACATTTGTAATTGACTGACAAATAAAATGTACACAGAATAGTGATTTAAGGAAGACCTCGTGTCATCATATGGTTTCCTCAACACGTCATAACAATTGTTTTTATTGAAGTAATACTTGATCTTACAAATTCCAAATACAAAGCACTTATATATTACGAACATACGGCTAAGCAGCATGTGTATATGGTTAACTTGTTTATAACGTTTTTATGTTGTCGTTGTTTTCGATGGGTTGTCTGTGATGGATTATAAACGTCCTGTAAATAGCTCAGGACACGAAGTGTTTTTTTTTTATCTTGTCGCCAGTGTGGCTCCCAGGCCAAAAACTCTGGCGCCAACTGAAAAAGTTGGTAGCCTGGAAAGTCGCAGTAATATAAACTCTTTATTGTCACTCCATTTAAAATATATATTTAATTGCTGAAATTATAAAATAATCTATAGATTCATTAAGTCAATGTTCAGTAGAAGAAATTACAAAAATTATCTTTTATTTTTAATACATGTAGTTCAATATCAATGAAATCGTTTTCAAATAAAAGTAAATCTGTCCAAAAAACACAAACGTAACTGATCAGTGCAGAAATTATGGCAAATACATTCTATATATATTGGCAAAGAAGTTTGAAAATGAATAATAATTTTTGATAATAACAACAAATTGCTGAATCTAATAGACGAAGCGAACAGAAAAGGACATGCAAAACTCATACTTATGGAATACTTCAATTACCCGGGAATAAACTGGCAGTAGTGGAATACAAGAGGGGAGAGCACTGAAAATCAAGAATACAAATTTATACAAAGGCTGCAAGATAATTTCCTTTCTCAGCACGTTTATGAGCCAACAAGATGGAGAGGTAAAGATATCCCTCATATCCTTGATCTCGTGATAACAAATAATGAACACTCACTGTCCGAAATAAAATATCAGAGTCCACTTGGAAAAAGTGACCACTCTGTCCTAATATATTATATGTGACGTAAAGATTAATCTACGCACCAAACATAAAATTGGACCACGTTCAAACGAATATTAAAGGAAATAGAAGATACACATATACCAACCAAATCAATTAAAGTTGGCAGGAATAACAAACATAGCTTCCCAGCAGATCAAGTCATGTTGGTGGCAATTAAAAAGAAACATTCGTTATTTAGGAAAGCTTCAAGAAGTAAGGATTCGAAAGCAAGGACACGATTTAACTGGGCAAGGAATAAAGTGAGAAAACTAACTCGGAAATTAAGAAAAGAGTACGAGCACAATATAGCCAAAAGAGCCAAAGCAGACCCCAAAATTGTTTGGAACTATATTAGATCTAAATCGACATCAAAGTCGGACATCGTTGATCTTTATTCAGATTCAATGGATACAAATTCTATAAAGGTATCGACAGCTAAGGTGCTATCAAAATTCTTCAGTAGTGTGTTTGTAAAAGAAGACTCACAGGAAACACACATCTAAACCCAAAAGAAGTAACCAAGCAAATGGCAAGGCTAACTGTCAACAACGAAATGGTATTTAAATAACTTAGAAACCTTAAACCAGAAAAATCTCCAGGATTAGACGAACTACATCTAATTTTTCTAAAAAATACTGCTGAGTCAATATCAGATCCTCTGACCACAATATTCAACCAATCATTATCAACAGGATCACTACCAGACGACTGGAAGAATGCTCGAGTCTCTGCCATTTATAAGAAAGGGGACAAAAGTGAGGCAGGAAATTATACACCAGTTTAATTAACGTCAGTAATATGTAAACTTCTAGAATTCATCATAAGAGAACATATAACTAAATTCATGAGGATAAATAACTACTCCTCGTATAAGCAATATGGTTTTATATCAGAACGATCAACATCTTTACAGCTACTTGAAGTATTCGATAAATGGACTGAAGCTATGGATAAAGGACACGTAATAGATTGTATTTATATGGATTACCAGAAGGCTTTCGATAGGTTCTTCATAACAGATTAATCAACAAACTACATTCTGATAATTTTTTTATTGTCAAATAATTAAATAATATCTTGGATTTCGTCATTCTGAATAGGTCGACAGCAAAAAGTATCGGTAAACGGCATAGATTCCGAATTGACCAACGTCACATCAGGAGTTCCACAAGGTTCTGCACTAGGCCCTTTAATGTTTGTTATTTACGTGAATGACCCCCTTTAAACAGTAGACTCGGATATGTACTTATTTGCTGATGATACTAAAATATTTCGAATAATTGAAAGTAATCAAGATAGCCTAGATCTTCAGAAAGACCTTGACACTATGTGTAAGTGGAGCGACACTTGGCTGCTAATAATGCACCCTGGAAAGTGTAAGCATATGAGGATAGGCAGAAGACGTAGCAGGAACCACAATGAAACTGAACAATTTTATCATCTCAACTGAAACAACATGCAGAAAACTATCCAGGAAAAGACATAGGAGTAACTATAGACTCGGAATTAACTTTTGATAAACACATATCAGAAAAGGTTAAGAAATCAAATTCTATGTTCGCACTTCTCAGAAGAACTTTCCAGTTTATGGATAAAGAGTTATTTATTCCCCTATACAAATGTTAAGTAAGATCCCAGCTCGATTATGCCAGTCCTGTGTGGGCACCTCATCTAAACAAGAGGCACATGGGCCTTAACGGTCACCTGAGTTAGAATATATAATGAAACAAATTATTAAACAAATTAAAGACATATAAACCCTAAATCCTTCAACTTGGTCAGTGATTTATAAATTCGGCTTTTTAGACTATGAAGAGTATTTGCTTCCATCAAACCTGTGAACTTTGAGGTATTTTTTGAAATTTTAATTATTTTGACCCTGTTTGGTCCTGCCACTATGGTCCCCCAGGGGGTCATCGAGGACGGATATGGATGTTAAAATGCTATATCTTAGGCTAATAATTCTAGTCAAGTTTGGCTAATTTCCTATGAAAATTGGGCAAATAATGTTCACAAATTTGTTTTTCCTATATAAACTAAAGTAAACTTGACCCCTCCCGAGGGGGTAACGTGAGACCCCAAGGTCATATAATTCACAATTTTTATAAAACATCTTAAGACCTTTCAATCTATAATTATTGGATTCTACTATTTTCAGAACTTTAGAAGATTTTTTTTAAAGTTTTAGCCTATTTGACCCTTTTTTTAACCCCGTCCCTCTGCCCCCAGGGGGAAACTAGAGACCCAAGGGTCATATAATTCACAATTTTTGTAAAAGACCGTAAGACCTTTCTATCTATGAAGAGTATTTGATTCTACCACATCTGTGAGTAGAGAAGAAGTTTTTGAAATTCTACTCAATTTTACCCCTTTTGGTCCCTCCCACAGCCCTCTGGGGGGTGGGGACCATATAATTCACAATTTTGATTGGCCTTATGCCTTAGAAGGTTTGTGCAAAATTTCATTGAAATTGCTTCAGCAGTTTTGGAGAAGAAGTCGAAAATGTAAATTGCTTACGGACATACGACGCACTACGCACGACGGACAAAAGGCGATTAGAATAGGTCACTTGAGACTTCGTCTCAGGTAACCTAAAAACATATTGAAAAAATAGAGGGTGTTCAAAGAAGAGCCACTAGATGTCTCCCAGAAATGAAAAACATGACCTACCAAGACAGGTTGAAGAAACTGAATTTACCAACGCTAGCCTTCAGGAGAATCAGGGGAGATATGATCGGACTATATAAGATAACAAGTCATTTCTACAATAAAGAATGTTTCAATGCCATATATCTTTGGAAAGATACATCAGACCGCAATAGTACTAGAGGACATACGGAAAAAATATTCCCAAAACGATCAACAACATTATTCAGAAAGAACTATTTCGCTATAAGAACTGTAAATATTTGGAATGAACTGCCAGAACATGTAGTATCAGCAATTAATGTAAATTCGTTTAAGACTATCACTGGAAGAATCGGGAACTTTTTTTTCGATTACGAAGCAACAATATCATAATACCACGATTTTGTATGATGTGTACAGATTATAAATGCATTTATGACTTATGTAATATGTATCTTTACGAGTCTGGTATAGAGGACTCATGATTGTCCTGAACCAGAATAAATCTTATCTTATCTTATCTTATCCTATAATACTATATTATAATAATTTTAGGGATTAATATCACTGCACTTCGCAATATCCTACCCCGCACAACATACACGCAACACACCGCATACATGGGAGGCCGTCCTTACATGACCATAGCTGTTAATAGGATGTTAATTAATCAAACAAACAAACAAACAAACAATCGTAATATCCTGCAGTTAGGTCGTAAGAATTGTACCTGCTGCCCCTATTGCATATTCGTAAACGGCGACTAAATTTAGGATATGATCTTTTCTCTTCTTGCTAACTGACTTTATCTTTCCTTATGCCTCCGTTGGTATCTCCTCGCCTTTGGCCTTGCGTCTAAAAAATAAAGTCTATAAAAGTGGTAGTTTCTGCTCCTGTTTAGCGCTCAGAATAAAGGGAGTGGGACGACCGGTTCCACTATACAAGAAGAGACAATACGAATATACCGCAGTATCCAAAATCATGCACCTCGCACTACATACACGCAATACACGGCATACTTGAGAGGCCGTCCTTACATGACCCTAGCTGTTAATAGGACGTTAATTATATCAAACAAACAAACAAAATCGTAATATCCAAACTTATAATATATTACCACAAAACCAAAGGTTCTAAGTCAACAGCAGATGAGACAGATAGTTTGGTCCTTTTATGTATTTCAAAAGAACAGACTGTTGACTGTGTGGATTTGAAGTTGGAGCATAATTCTCAATACATTAGGGATTTATGAAATCATAGACAAAAATGGAAGGAAATTCTTCATAAACGCGAAGCGTTATAATGTCTGTGAAAAAGAATATCCGTCCGGTTACTGTCTATGACTTCATAAACACAAGATATTAAGAATAATGCTTATAATTCAATTTATATAGCTCAATCAGGTACTTATTATACGAAAATTTTACTTACTTTCACAATAAATTGAGTTGTGGTGGCGCATTGATATCCAAAAAGTTCATTTTGGCCAATGACTGCACCGCTTTAGAAATATCCCGCGAAAACGTTTTGTATATAATACTTGAAATACAATTCTTTAGGTCGATGGAAAAATCACCTCAAAGATCTAACTAATAGAAATGAGTGTCGCATATGAAATTATATTATTTCTACAAAATCTTCAGAGAAAGACTCTGTATTGACCTGTAATTGGTCACTTTTTCCTCCTAAATGCTTTCAGATGTGCTGTGATATTTCAAAGTGTTGGATGTTACGACAGTGATAGTAACACTTGGAATATCGAGGATGGAAGTAGTAGTGAATGTTAGAAGTGTGCGAGAGAAGTAGTAGTGAATGTTAGAAGTGTGTGAGAGAAGTAGTAATTGCCATTAAGAATTAATCACGTACATGAAACAAAAGCAGGTTACATGAAACAATTGTCGACATCAATGGTAGTCGGTGCCATGAAATTGTAGTCGTGTCGAGTAATGATCTTACACGTTTGTTGATGTTGTAATGACCTGAGACAAAGGCAGCCTTGTAACAAGATGGAACTGTATATCATAACTGTGATTGTGACTCCCGGGGTGATAAATACACATGTGCTGACATTGATAATATTGATATCGCTCTAAACCATTGAGTATGATAGATTCAAAACATATAGCATCTTTGTTAAAATCGATGTCGCTCTAATGAATAAAATATAAGACAAGGTTATTTCTGTTTTGATAGACTTCTGATTTATCCTGGCAGATATCGTATCGGCATGCGACATTGTGGCTACATGTAGGACCATTATATCGAGAACTCTCATTAAAAGCAAAACGAAACCGGATGACACCTGTCTGCACTCAAATTTCTAAGTGAATGAATATTGATTTCAATTATTGTTGTTTTTTATTAAGAAAGGTTGAGTATCATCGATTAAGGCTAGTCCAAATGAAGCACGAATTGATTTTTCTTTTATCAAAATTTTCAGGCAATTTTTAAAATGCAATTTTCTTAATTTTTCCAAAAAATAAGGCCATGGTGGTCGAGTGGTTAAGATGGCCAGACGTATTACCACAAGCCCTCTACCGCTAGGTCCCGAGTATCCCACGTGGAGCAGTTACCAAGAACTGACCGGTGTCGATGGTTTTTCTCCGGGTACTCTGACTTTCCTCCACCATCAAACCTGGCACGTCCTTACATGACCATGCTGTTTATAGAACGTAAAACCAAACAAGCCAAACTAGCCACGTTTAAAAAATTATTTACTTGTTGTCATTTTCAATTTAAAGGAAGGAATGGATACAGGTGAAAGTAGGATATCCATTTGGCCCGTTATGAGATCCCTCAACGATAAGCAGGATCATACAATAGGGGCGGCAGTTACAATTAGCTGTTTATTGGACGTAGACAAAACAAAACAAACAAAAGGTCAATTGAGAAAAACTTAGTTCTTAATTATCCTACAGGTAAAACTGTATAGCATCATTAGTCATGGTGCAAATCGTTCTACTCCTGGATACGTATACCACATTGGCTGCGATATCACGAATGATTCTTCACTCAACTCCTCCTCAGTCAGCAGTCGAGGCGAAAAGCATGACCAAGCAAAGTTTTTTTTTTATTTTTATTTTATATTTTTTTTACGTTTCAGTTGGGAGAGGTAGATCACTATAACCCAGTAAGGTATTAACGGACCATTATTTACTTCATAATGTCATATATCTCCTCGTCATAATAAAAACGCTTATCCACTTTCTAGTTATCTCACTGAAGCCTCATGTCGATGACCGCAAAATACACACTGCTTTACAAAGTCCAATAGGTCAACAAATGATATGTAATAACCAACTTTTTTGAAAAACCATATATTAATATTAAGTTAGACAACATTTATGACCACGATGCTTGATAACTGCACATTGAGTATACCAATACAAGGCCATGTCATGACAAGAACACTTCCAATACATTATACTGTCCTAAAGGAGAGAAACGCAACTCGAATGAAGTGTTGCAGACATTGACATATACCAAGGGAATGATATCGAACACAGCAGGTATAAACCAGAAGAACCACACTTGTTTAAGTGACTGTTACGTTTGTCTTCCATTAAAATGTCAACTTGTTGTACTCAGATCTTGGTTGCATTGACCACGTAACCTTAAACTCCGAAGAGGTTCCGAGGTCTCCGACCAAAAATCGCTTCTTCTATCGGAAAGCAGTATCAACGGACTTCTCATGACAAAAACATTTATCAAGACGGAATAGGTGAAAATTATATCGCAGAGACGGCAGGAAACACATTAAACCGGTCAATTTTGTCATTTCAGTATAAAGACTAATAAATCCAGATAATAATCAACAAAATACGGCGTCTTAATATCGTGTTATGGCTATTGATAGTTTTATCATACAATTCAACCTGACATAACAAGGTATTGGAAAGATATTTTTGCTTTATGTTATTGCGAAATAACTGATATAAAATATTATGTTTGTCGGCCTAGATTCAGGTGTTTTGGGTCAGTGAGAAAGTCAAACGGAATATCGAAGGAGTTAATTTGATGTCAAGGTAAGATAACATCTATACACCAACAACTGTTGAGCAGCTTGGCTGTTACAAAGTTTGCATGCAGCAACACAAATGGGACATCTATAATTTTGACATATCATGTAGCAGTTTTCAATTTATTGTACACAATATCTGGTAAAAGACATTTCTAGCGGAAACGTCGATTTATGATCAATACTATTTAATGTCATTTTCAATTATATTTTAACGTAAATTTTAAGAAACTACATACTTAACGAACACTTTTTCTCCGAAAGTTGTTTTGTTTTTTTAAAAGAAAGAATATGTTAACTTGTTGAGAAATGTATATGACTTATTAAGAATTCGAGAAGTCATCGTAAAAGTCAACATCATTTATTGGGCCTATAGTTGCTTTCCACGAAATCAAGACCTATTTTCATTTACAAGAGGAAAGTAATTACTAACGTTGAAATACGTCCAGACTTAACCCGTGTGTCAACTTTCTTCTATTAGATTACTTATTTACGACCGCCGTGAAAAGAAGCATTAGAAAGAGAGATAGAAGTAGATCCAATCTAACCCAAACCGTCAGGTCTACTCTCCTTGGCCCTCTGTGACCGGTAACGAAGAAATACTGATGTTTTACTCGTGCTGTCAGCACCTTGAGATGTTTCAACACAGACACTGGTAGCAGGTAATTTGATTAACACTTACATAGGGGTTTTTTCCTGGCTAAACACGGTTTTTGTTTTGTTTCATCATCGTTGCGCTCGCTTTGAATTAGCCTTTTCTATTGTCTATCGTTAATCAAATGTATTTTTAATGATGATCGTATGACCGACTTTCTCTACTGCAAAATAACTTATTTTCGTGGCAATTTAATTTCGCGTCTAACGTCGTTTTCTCATAGTTTTTTGTTCGCGTCTAAATGTCTATGGTTTTTATACATTTAAACGTTTGCATTTTATCAAACTGAATTGTATCATACAACCGTTATGTCTTTTCTTCACAGTAATGGTAACAATGTATCCCGCCCCATAACTTAATTGCATATGTTACAATAATTTCTATAAGTTAGATCTTTGGGGTTATTTTACCAAATACCGAAATGATTTTGTACGACGAGTATTATGACGTCTTACATACAGAACGCTGCGCGAGGAATGTTAAAAGCGTCAGTCATTGGCTAAACTGAACTAATGGATAAGATATCAATGCGCCACAGTCTAATTTCTTCTATTGTAAAAGTACATTAAAGGACGAAAATTAAAGCCTGACTAGTACCTATCCAAATTAGATTATAAGCATTATTCTCAATATCTTTTGGGTTTATGAAGTCATAGACAAAAAAACGGATGGACATTCTTTTTTTTGCCTCTTCGCGTCTATGAAGTATGTCTTTCCAGTTTTTTGTCTATGATTTCATAAACCAAAAAGATATGGAGAATGATGCTGAAATGTCACACTTATGCAAGGAAATAGAATAAGAAGCATGAAGAAAGAAATCACATTAGACATCTATAATTTTCTACAATCGCAGGAGTCTAATAATTGATGTAGAAGCTGGAGTACTAAGGCTAGGAAATAGACATTCCATACGCTAGATGTTAGAATGTATCATCAGATAATTTGTTTTAACATATATAACTATGGAGTTTCCGTAGATTTCTACGGCCTTGTGGTAAATGTGAGTGTGTGTATCAGTAGGCTGCATATTCGTGTTGTATCTAGATACTGTTACAGTGGAAGAAATCCTTTCGTACTTGATAAAGTGCTCCTTGATTCATACTGCAAATAAATAATGGAAATTGCCAATCAAGTGTACATTATCTCTACTATATCATTTCACGTGATTATTTAATCGAAAGGTTCCTCTGTCCTCTAGGTAATGAAAAGACTTTGGGATGGATATGTTGGAAAAGCTAGATTAAAAGTACAAAAGCTGCAATGTTTGATAATAATGCAAAGTGTTACTGTGATAGGGTTTCTCATCTAAAAACATCTTTTAATTAAGTCATCTAGCTTTGAATCCCTTGAGCGAAGAACATATATTTTTACATGTGCGTTACCAAGCAAAATGAAGCATTGTAATTATATCAAATCGGAAATCTAACCCCATTAGAGCACAGCTAATGAGCAAGGCAATATAGCAAAGGAATGCTGAAGTAAAAAGTGCTTAGCAAGTACATTTTTTGGTGGAAGCTAGAGGCAACCTCAAAAATAAACCAAATAATTGAGAGGTTCGAAAGTCCAATAGGGCTTGTCATCACGATCATCAGGAAATGTTATCGGAGACACCCTGGGGGTAGGGGGTAACTAAGGGAATCTTGTGTCCCGGAAGTGATTAACAAGACAGAAATAAGACATATCCGCAAATCTTAATTGCTCTGTTTAAATTCAAGCGACACATATTTTATATTAGTTCACATCAAAATGACACAACTGTAAAAAACTGAAATTATTTCAGTTTCCCGTCGGGGTCCCCATTTCGATAGACGATGTTTAATTAACGCTGGATACCATATTTGTTAATGTACTCTCAGATTGAATAGGACAGCTGCGGCCGGAAATGAACAAAGCGCATATGTGAGAGTTTTCGGTATGGGTTGATATCTCACTTTTCAGTTTCCCACAGTGAAGACACACCCCAAAAACATCTCTAAAAGGAATATTATAAACAATCTGACGACTTGTATGAGCCAGTATATATGGTATTCACTATGCCGGTGATTACTAACTATCCAAGTAGTAACCGAGATTCGCACTCTATCTATCTAAAATTTCAGGGGCTTTCGGTATTTACCACTTTGATAATAGCGCTATTAGAAAGAAACAACAAAATAATTAACTTAGTTTTACTGCAACAAAATATAAAATTTCCGGAAGAATGATTTGTTTGTTTGATCAATTAAGTCCAATAAACAGTCAGGGTCATGAAAGGACGGCCTCCCATGTATGCAGAGTGTAATGGTTGTGAAGTGCGTGTTTCGGAAGACTGCGGTATGTTCGTAAATTAAGGAGGACAAAAAAGGTGAAAAAGAAAAAGTATGTTTTCTCTAATTATTTAGTTTCCGATTTTACTGTCAGGATAACAATCTTCAGTAAAACGTGTTAGCAGTCAGTACCCGAATGTTGACTAGCATACAGCTAACATCACGACCAGTAGATACAATGGTGATATACAACAAATTATTGCCTAACAATCACGATTGCAGTAATTCACTATATGTTCTCTACGACTTTGTATAAAAATTAACGAAGCTGTAATCTTCTTTTTGTCATCCAGATAAGTGAAGCTAGCATAATAAACGAACAATACATACAATTCTATACGATGGGTTTAAAAGGTTCTGTCTCGTAAAACTTGTTTTAAAGCATACGATTTGTGAACTGATAGAAGGTCTTCTGGTGTAATCGGCTATTAACGTTTCAATAATATAGTATTAAATCAGTTTTCATATGGAATACTCAATCAACCAATATTTTCTTAGTGTCACACATTAATACAATCTATAAAAGATGCCCTGTCGACATGACTATCGCTTATGAAGCTGTAATATATACAGTACACCACTTGAAAATTGGGATTTAAGTACTTGGTATGAAAAATGAAAATATCACATATATTCTTTAAACTTTTAACTTTCCTTTTATCTATTAAATATGAAGCAACACTTGACAACCAAATATAAAATCCAGAACTTCAAATACTAAAAAAACACGCAAATACCATTGCTTTATAGGCAATCAAGTGTTCATATCCATTTCTCTTTCCGTTTTTATCATAAATACTGCTGCCACCAATTTGATTCATTTGGTTTTCATTGTCATTGACGAATTGAAAGAATATATAAGATCTTAAATGAGTGTTCATTTCATATGAGATTTTATGAAACGAGAATTTTTTATTTTTGCGAGCCTTGGCGAGCAAAATATAAAATTACGAGACGAGTTTCATGAAATCTCATGAAATGAACACAATAAGATACTTTTTATCATTTAACTTCAACAACCTATATTTTAAAGAATGCTACGCCTAAATGCAGCGGTGTCTGCCATTTTGTCCCGCCGTCCTCGAAATCCTGTCGTCATTTTTTGCTGTCCTGAAGTCGCATTATATGTCATATTACACTAGTGTCATATGCAAAAATATTACACGGGCGAAATCACTGGATATCAGGCGGATTATGTGATAAATACATATAAAAAGTGTATTACAAAAATGCACAAAAACTAAAGGAAATATTGTGACTGCGGTATGTTCGTGTTGTGCCTTCTTGTATAGTGGATCTGTTGCCTTTTTATAGTGCTATATCACTGAAGCATGCCGCAGAAGACACCAAGCAACACACCCCACCTGGTCACATTATACTGACAACGGGGGAACCAGTCGTACAAATCCCTGTGTGTTGAGCGCTAAGCAGGAGCAGAAACTATCACTTTTATAGACGTTGGTGTGTCTCGACCAGGGGACAGAAACCAGAGTCTTCCTCACAGGGGCGAACGCTCAACTCAAGGGCAAATGTGAGGCGGTACCAAGGAAGACATTAGGAAAGATAAAGTCAGTTAGGAAGAAGAGAAAAGATAAGATCCTAAATTTAGTCACCTTTTACGATCATGCAATAGGGGCAGCAGGTACAATTCTAACGCCCTACCTGCAGGGCTGTTGTTCATAAAGATTCAGATAATATCTTATTGTATTTTATTCTTTGTCATTTTATTAGCAAGTCTATTTTCCAATAAACAAAGTATTTGAGACTAAAGTGGCATTTTAGGAAAACATGTAACCTTCACTTAAGCAATTTTAGCTATTGTAGCCACTCTATTGCTTAATAACCTTCCCCAATCCCTCGCCTATCAGATTCACAATAGTTCTAAATAAATAAAAACAATGTTTTTGCCTTAGCAAAATTGGTGAATTAACATTATAGATATAGCAACACATCCCGACAAGGAAATTTTCATCGCAGCATTGGGTCTGTGTATTTATAGATAAATTGCTGTAATCCAAATGTGAAGATAGCAATAAATAAGTTATATCGACAAAGCATGCTTATAGAAGGCAGTCTCCATGGACGTAAACGGCGTGGACAGTTATCGGAATTCGAATATACCACACATTTTATTGTGCATAAATGCTCTAACAACTACACTAATGACTTTCGCCTACCGCTGTACACAGAAACAATCGTATAAATTGGCGATAGACGTGCGAACCTATGACATTTGTGTAGTCCATCTATTGGTTTATCGCATGCACTGCTTTGCGAAGCGTTGCAATTGGGCGACGGACATGCTAACAGAAAAGGTTAACGACTCTGTATCAACCATGCTAATAATTTCGACTGTGTATGATATACGTAATTTGTGTACACGAAGGAGCACTGCATCTTTAACTATCAAGTTGTGTTAAATGTGAAATATATTTAAATTCAATTGTGATTAGAAGGATTAAACATTATATACTCTTTGATAGTAGAAACTTTTGGGATAACCACTGAAATTTATACCAAAACATCCATTTTAATGTTAATTAACCACGCAGTAGTAAATGATGCTCATGAAGCTCTTAATAGTTACCTGTGTTATTCTAATGCAGGGGTGTAAAAATCCACTTGCCCGACGCCCGGGGCAACCAGTTTTTGAGTTCGGGCAAGTAGAAAAAGTTGGTTCACTTGCCCTGGGCAAGTGACAGCTCAGTGAATTTCTGGACATAATTTTTCTGGTGCACTAAGTTTCATGCTATATGAGACTTATAACTAAATACCTGAGGAAACAAACCTGCCTAAATATTACTAAAAATAAATAATTTATTTTAGGATTAGAAACCAATTTTTATTTCACAAAAATAAACAAAAAATCGAAATGGGCATAACTGGGTCGCTAGGTGCACCTTCAGTTCAGAGACGTTTTTCAGACATTCAAGCTGATAAATCCAATAATTAACTGCTTTTAAGTTATATACAAATGCTCATTAGAGCTCACTTACATTATTAGTTGTCTAACCATTATTTTTAGCCATAAGAAAGAAGTTTTTCTCTGTAAAAACGATCTCTGTTCAAGGTAGGAAGCTGCACTTGGGTACTAATAATGGAGCCGGAATCCGGTTTCCGGAATTCAGGAATTTAAAAAATAAAAGTGATAGAGAAACAAAAAAGAAAGTTAAAAATGCAAAAAATGCTTCAAATTAATTGCTTTGTTAATTATTATTTTTCTTATAATAGAATTAGAAATGATTATTAGATAATTCTGAAGTTTTTATTTTTTTATTTTCTAGTTACACTGTAGACTGCGATAAAAAATGGTGTTTTTTTGGGGCAAGTAGAATTTAATTTCGGGCAAGTGAATTATTGGGCTCTACTTGCCCGGGGCAAGTGACTTTGAAAATTTTTTTACACCCCTGTAATGTGTTGATTTTTATTGACGATTTGTTGATATCCCTATGACGTTAAAGATTTTGTAATGCGGCACATCGAAACAAATATTTCATTTCATTTAAGGAATCACAAGTTTAAATGTTGTTAGCATTCAGTCATTGGTTAATAGTAAGATACAGTCGATAAATTCCTTTTCCATTTTATATCGAGTTTAAACCTATTGGTAACAGTTTCATATTAAATTGTTTTTTCCAAACAATTGAAGTATCATAAATTGTTTTTCTTTATGGATCCTAATGGTGATTTTATTCCCTTAATGCAGAGTGTTAAACAATACAAAAAGCCTAAAGTACATATATATATTATATTCCTGTTTGTTTGTTTGGTTAATCAATGTCCTATAAACAGCCAGGGTCATGCTTAGGAACAGTATCTAAAATATGTCACAAAAAGTATCGGAAGAGGCCTTTGCCCTTCATGCATCATGATGACATGAACGAAGCAAAATGACCAGATGTTCCTATAAGGTCCAACTTTTGTTAATTTATCCTCCATTCTTAAGATGTTCAGATGATTTTGTTGTGTTAGTATAACGTTTAGATTGTTTACCTAAACTTGAATCATTTCCACTTCTATTAGTAACATGTCAGTAGTGTGTTGGCAAGGTCTATCGCGATAGGAACATTGCTCGTCAAGGAGTTGTAGAATGGCCGACACTATAATGTATATTTACGCCTTAGTGATGGACGCTCCTCGGGCTATGTCTGGAGAGGTGTTGCATCAACGTACAACCATAATCAAATATGGTCAAAAAAGACGACTAGGATATCTTAACCCTCATGTAAGATTTTTTTTCGGGACCAACACTCCCAAAGCCGGAATCTCGGGTGGTGTGAATGTCTATGGAAATTGGGAGACTGCGGTATATTCGTGTTGTGTCTATCTGTATGTATTTGGAGGCTGCGGTATGTTTGTGTTGTGTCCCTTTGCAATAGTGGAAAGCTTGTCCATTTTATTGTATATCACTGAAGAATACCGCCAGAGGCACCAGGCAGTACAACCCAACCGGTCACATGATACTCGCAAACCTGTCGTCCCACGCCCTTTCTGCTGAACGCCTAACAGGGGTACAAACTACCACTTTTATAGATAGTGGTGCATCACGGCAAGGGGACAGCACGCGGTCGAGGTATAGATTGAGATAGTGATCCCAATGATGTTCCGAAATAATGAAAGTGTAGTAGTATTTTATAAGTGGCGAGGCATTGTTACAATCCGCTTTGAAATAAATAACACACTTCCAGTTTTTAACGTTTTTTGAAGAAAAAAATATATATATATATATTCATTTTGTATAACAAGATACATTTTATAGCAATTTAAAGAAAATTTATTACAAAGTGAACAAAATGTAACCGACTTTATACCATGTGAGATTCGGTGGATTGAAACAAGTCATGATCTACTGTCCTAGAAGTGGTCGGTAATTGACGTTTTGTACCAGTAAAACATGTTTATTTGACACGAAGCGTAGCAGTACTGTATACAAATTATATCAAAAGACACGAAAACGGGTCATTCACCGGTTAATATAATATACGCGTGTCATTTCACAGCATTGGTCATTCCGATTCCATTATTGGACATAGTATATCGTGATCGGTTAACTATAGTATTATTATGTGGCATTTTAGACGAATAAGGTGTCGTGTACCAATAATGTCGAGAGTCCACCAAAAGCCCCGGATGTGACATGATCAGCTAGTAGATGTCATATGTATAACGTTCTTTTCACAATCGGTGCCAGTGGTCACTTATGATTGATTTGACGAAGGAACTAGAATGTTAGACTGATGGAGAGAGAACATGAGTTTGCATTGTTGTCCTGATGTTCTATCGGCTAAGCGAGTACTTTATACATCTAAACCTAATTTGTATATGTAACGTTATAACTAAGAGTTAGCCAAGCATCTAACAGAGTTTTAGGTTCTCAACCATAGATTAACGGAAAAGAAACGTATCAGTTTACAACTCATTCACGCTAGGATATTAACACAGTAACAGAGAATTGCAGAATATATGACGCCGTAAATTCCATTATATAACATTACGGTACACTAACAAAGGAGTGAGGTAAGGGACGTGCTCACACCATTAAATGTATAGAACGTTTTATCATCATACCTTATATACCAAACAGTGGTCCGATATAAGAAAATAACAGTTGTTATTGTTTCATTTTTAGATATACCGCTGAGCCTTGGTTTATGGGATCATGCTAATATTGATTAAAACATATTTGTATTATATGTATTTAATAGAAAGCTCTCTCCTTGCCAGGATAATAGGCGGCAAAGTCTGAGATCTTACCTTTCCTTTTCTGCCTAAACCGTTTGTTTCTTCTTATTTTTGTCATTTACTCGCCGCTAAGATATGTTTGGATGTGACCCTGGAGAGGACATACTACCGACAGCATAAATGGTTACTACTTAGGCCTTTGCATTTTTGCTTCTTACGATCTAACAGTACCCAGTTTGATAATCAGGCTGTGATGATGACAGGCATTGACCGTAGTTGGGTAATTTTTCGCATACTCTGGCTCTAACACTTTGCAATCATTATATTATCTGCCTGATAATTCACAGGAAAATAAATATAAACAAAGCCAAAGAATGCCGAATGTAACACTATGAAAAAGACACAAAGAGCCAAAATAGTTCGGGGTTCAGGATCATAAAACTATTTCAGACTTAAATGTTTGTTTAGTCAATCAAAACTGGCGTGATGTTTTGAAACATTATCTGTGATTAAACTGTCTTAGAATAAAAAATTCCTTGATCTTGGGCCTTATTTCATCGACAATATCCGTAATTGGATACAATGAATTAAACATGAAGAGGTCTCAATGTAAAAATGTCATCTAAACCTATGTGTAGAATAATATATATCTTGATATTCGTGAATGCAAAATGTTCCCGACTCTAATTTCTTTTAAAAGACATGCACACGAGACGGATTCTTTATCAGCCTGTTTGATAAACGGACGAACATAATTTCCAGAAAACGCTCTCAAATGGCCTCCCTGGAGTAAACGAAATTTTTATGTAGCCTCCATTTGCATTAACACGCCAGATCTCTTCAGATTACATGATAAATATAATCTTAAACTAAAGTATAAATTGTAGGAATATCTGGCCTGGTAAATTAATTAGGATATCAGCCAGCCAGACAAATTGCCACATAAGATCATACACAGGTGTCGTAGCACCAATGACAGTAAAAATCCTACATTAATTCGATTAAGGCTAATAACACAGCATGTTTGATCGTCGTAAAGGACAGCGTCTCCTTTTGAGGATTTAGTGACATTTCTAGGTCAATGTAGAACTATAAAATTGGATTAGATTCATGATGTTTATCCAGATTTGAAACATCGAGGTGAGTAACCGGAGGCATTTTGTGAAAAGTCTGCACTCCGATCCCGCACTCGACTATTTATTTTATAATTCGATTACACAAGTGTCATTATGAATCCATATATTTGCCTTCAAAAGATCTTAAAAGAGGAGACCTACGGAGTAGAACAATCTTGTCATTTTTGAAAGTCCTTTCTGGTAATGCTTGAGAAAGTATGAAACAAAACCACAATGTCATATTCCATTTTAATGTTACTTTTGGTTTTGATGCCAAGGCAAAGAAACAGGTAGCGTATTAGAATTGGACATGCTGCCCGTATTTGCAAATGGCTTCTAAACCAACTAACTTTCTTCTTCCTGACATCTCCCTTGACACCGCCTCACTTTTGGCCTTCTATTGAACGCTCGCCCCTGTGAGGTAGGCGCCAGGTTCTGTCCCCTGGTCGAGACACATCAAAGTCTATAAAAGTGTTAGTTTCTGCTCCTGCTTAGCACTCAGCATTAAGAGAGTCGGACGACTGGTTCGCCTGTTGTCAGTATAATGTGACCAGGTTGGGTGAGTCGCTTGGTGTGTTCGGCTACATGCATCAGTGATATAGCACTATCACACAGCCGACAGTGCATAAATGATATTCATCACTTGAACAATAATTGGTGTTTAATCGTGTATATTTATGTCTAATTAACACAAAAAATAATATAAAATAATTTGTATTGCTTTGGTGCACGCGCAATCAGTACTTCATTCCATATAGGATATAGAGCCACAGAATTGTTTTGGGATGCAATAAATTATTTTTTGTGGAATATTAACTTGAAGTAAAATAAGGAGCTGAAACTTTTCAATGGTGCTAATGGGGCAAAATAAGTAACTTTTGTAACTGAAGAAAACTACTTAATTGTCTGCTCCTATTTTTGATAGTAAAAATACGATTTGTCAGCGGTGGAGCATCTTTAATCAAACACACAAGCAAAGAAACAGAACGCAGGAAAATGCTTACGACGATATATAGCAGAATAGAAAATGTAATTCAAAATAAAAAAGTAGTTAAAATAAATGTTGAAATTGAAATATAAAATGTCAACTTAAATGTGTAGATTATTCTATTTCTCGATTCTTTGTCCTCCTTTGACCCAAATGTTGTATGTCGAACTATTCATCATCCGTCTAAAACACTCCTTTTTATGTCGTCTGTTCAAGGCAGTAAGTAAGCATATAGTTTAGTGACAAATGAAACAAATACAACACAGTGCATGCATGAAATACCTTTCCAAACAATATACAATATATCAAAATAGGTCGCCTTTTTCGATGTTACAACTGTCGCAGCAGCTATGATTCTACTGCAGTTACTACGACTATGGAAGTTAGGATCCAGGGAGCACACAACAGAAGCCATTAAGTTTACAAGATCAAATGATATATGACCATAGAAATCGAATTTTCCATCTTGGAAAGTTTATACCGGTAAAATTCAAAACATGATTGCAAAAAATGACAATAAATATTAATCGAAATCGAAGGTTTCAATTGTAGCTGTTCACAACATTATATTCTTTCTTCCATGTAAATATCATCGCGAGAGGCCGAAGTCTGCACTACAGAAACGCTGCATTTACGGACGGGTAGTTGTTCGTTAACGACAGAACGACACTCCTTAAAATTGTATTAAGCCAATGCGCTTGGCGTAACAATGGAGTTTTTTCCCCTATATAATTCCATTTGATGACAGCTGTCGCGTGTTTTAGGGTTCTCATAGCGGTCAACTGCCACCAGGAGTATACGTACAAGGTAAACCGTAGCTTCGCTCGTGTGTGTCCTTCATGGAAACAGAAAATAATCGTGGCATTGATTTTTTTCAAATGCATGACTATTGTCCTCGATTCGCCATGTAGTAGTATTTATTGTCTTATCAAGGCCGTTATAACACCAGTGATTCCTAGATTGTCGAATATGTTTGGTGCCTAACTCACTGAGCACTAAATGCCATTGTATAGACATCTGTGAGTATTGTATATTGTAGTTCCGGCTTTCACCTAGAGTTCCATTGTTTGCCAATTATATACCGCGCGGGCGTATTAATTCATCTGTACGTTTCTGTCATTCGATATGCAATTACGCTGTGTTTATTAGTAATATAGATTTCCTGTGTATTAACAATTGGCACTGTTTCCTGTAAATTGATTCATTTCCACTATAAAAAGGACAAGAGGACAAAACACGAATATCACAGTTTTCCAAAACAAGCACTTTGTACGTCATGTCACTGAGGATAAGTAGCATTATATGACCATTTCATGTACATATTAGGCATAATAACGTAAACAGCACATATGTGCACTTTCAATGAACGGATATAGAGTACAGTCATATATATAAATGTGATAGACTGCATTGTTGAAGCGTTGTTAGTACATTTCTTTTCTTTGTTTATATATAATGTTATGATATTTGCAGTTGTCCTTCATTGATCTAATGTATGTCCGTGTAGAGATAAACGGAAAGAATAATGAAATCTGGCATTGAACACTTTTAGTTTGGTTGATTATACACAGCATCCTATTAACAGCTTTAACAGGTAAGGTAATACAAGACCTCACCTGCACGTAATATGTGCTATGTGTTTAGGGAGGCTGTGGTATATTCGTGCAGTGTACACTTGTAATAGTAGAACTTTTGTCCTTTTATAACGTTATCACTGAAACACATTTCATCCTGTTACACTGTACCGACAACGTAAAATCCGGCCAACATACTCTCATCAAAGATGCCAAGGGAGCACATCCCATCCGGTCACATTATAAGACCAACGAAAACACCAGTCGCCCCACCACCCCTTTTACGTTGATCGCTAAGCAGGAAATACCACTATTGATATAGCCTATGGTGAGCCTACCTCACATGGTCGAGCTGTCAACTGAAGACTAAATGTAAAATATAATATCCCAAATGTAAACACATTTTATTATGGGCAGCTAGCATAATTCTGACACCTCACCTATAAAACAGTGTCCAATATCTGAAGCATACTTGATGACAACTAACATCGTATGCATTGCTGTGGTAATTATATTGATGCTCTACGTTCCCACACTGAGAGTATTTTTTTTCCTTTGTTATAATTCTAATGAAATTAAATATTATACAATGTATGTTCTTCATAATGTTTGCTTCTCGATATGACAGTAATTATTTCTAACTCAGTCAAATATTTTATTACCTGACTTTCATGTGACCTATTCCGATAACGAGGCCATAGTGTCGTTATTAAGATGACTGATAAAGTGATTTACCGGATGATAGATCACATTTAACGAGCTGTCAGCCAGTACTTTTACCCACTACATGTACTTTAGATGATCTAGGCCGGTTTAACCTTTACTACTATCTAATTAAGTAAGAATTGTCTATAATGGTGCTAATCTGCACAGGGTGAGAAGTTTGAGGGAACCAAGAATGACAGCTATGTAGCATGTCCTTTGCAATCTCATCAATTACTATGCATCAGTGTTTCCGAAAATACGTCATCAGCAGAAACATGGACCACATTTGCTGAAAATGTTCAAAACCAATTAAAAAGTAAAAAAGTTAAAAATTAACAGTAAAAAAAATAATGAATTGCATGCTGTTCCTTTACACCGGATATGATCTGGAATAGATAGATAAACAATTCATGAAACAAGACAAACATATGATTTTAAATATATTGTATGCACGAGAGAGTGTGATTTATATAATATTATTATATTTAGGGGATAGAATGCCATTTATTATGAATCTACTACATCCTCATTCTAAAATTATCTAAGATACTGTGATGCACACATGCTTATGTCCCCTTGCAAAGTGTCAAAAAATCATCATCGCCCGCTTCTTTCCTATCGGCCAATCAGATCGCTCCTTCTATTCTGATATCGCAAAACTCGTTTCCCAGCTGATCGCATTGTAGTATGAAAACTGCATAATTTTATGCAATTTCTGCCAGAATTACCGATTCGATTATTTATCAATGCATTTGTGGTCGTTCCAAGACGCCTGTCATTGAGAAATATTGTTAATATTTGTCTCTAACAACGACGAAATAGTTGTGAAGCTTGCTGTACGATCATTTGGCCTCGATCACAAAAGTTGAGGCGTACGATGTTTTCGATGTTTTCAAAATAAAGATAGGCCTATTTTGAACTACTGACAGAAAACTGTTGATATTGCTAAATCATTTGCTCATTTGAATAATTTCTTCTATGTTTCGATTACATTAAATTTTCTAATTTTCAGCTCGATGATATTGTTAATGATATTCGTCGCGATCGGTATTTGACAATATAAAAGCAGTGTAACGTTTACCGGTTACGATGTCGCCACAACAACCTCAAAACTTCCTAGGAATCTAACGGGGATTAGATCATGAGAATAATCCAATCAAAACAGACGTTATATCAACATCATTTTAGAGTGTCTAATGAAATAATCGGGTTTTTTTCTCTCTAATACTAATTACCTTCACTACGTGAAGAAAACGATGAGTAAGGTAAGGCAATATACCTATAGAAAGATTCTTGTCCTTTTATAAAAAACTGGGTTTCAATGAAAAGTATAAACATACTATATTGTGTATTGAATGAATCCCCTCCTATGTGAGGACACTTATACTTATATTTACACTTCCACACATACCAAAAACAACGCAAAAACTAATTGAAATTGTAATGGCCAATCAACAATACACATCTTTAGTTTTTAATACGGAAATCCGTTACACACCCCAATTCAATATATGTCCAAAGCTTCATTCAATGTACCTTGTACAGTTTGTTGTATGTGAATACACTTTAAGGTATATCACTTTTTGTCGCTCAGAGTTACAATAGCGTATAATGGTGGTGTTATACACATGTCACTATAACACTTATAATGTTTTATGTCAACGTTATAGCGTAACAATAATCTAACAGTGCCATTTAATAAACGTGTTTATAAGCCAAACAATCTGTTTGGAAGGTATGTTCGAGAAGCAACTACATGGTAATTGAATTACTGATGCACTGGCCATTCACTGAGTGAATACATTTAAGTGGTCAATTGTCCGTGGTACAATGATTGGTATCAATGTAAGGGTCAGTCTAGTGGTCAGATCCGCGTGTCCATTTTGTATAAATAAACACTAAAAAAGATGAAATTGGATTGGAGGATGTAAAAAAACTGTTAAGTGCAATTAGGATAGTGTCAGAATTCTATACACAGCCAGGGCTGAATAGTTCACGGGACGAAATCTGATAAAAAATAAGTTCCACAAGACAAACTCTCAATTAAATCCATCAATAATGTTGTGACGATGAAGATATAAAACTGCTTATGAATAATTATAAGCTATTGTTACTTGGATGACAGAACGACAGATCCTCAATTAATAAACAATAGATATTGATACACTCATATCTCAAAGATACCCAACCTCGCCGCCAGTATTTTAAACAAAAGTAAAACTGCGTCAAACAAATTGAAAGCTGAGTCATGCAGATGACAATATACGAATACATATCAGAGCAATGAAAACATTTTATCTTCTTCAATTTAGCTACTTCACGTAAATACGGATCTCTTTTTTGATGTTATCAATCGGAATCGCCAATATTCTTATCATTTCGCAGAAGGTACCAAATATTTAGGGCAACGAATCCGGTGCTAGGACCTTATTTGTTATTAAAAATGAACAAATAAATGACAATTTCAAAACATAAAACCGATCAAAACATAATTTCACAACCTCAAAAAACTTGATACCCAGAGAAAATATTTTAGGTTTGAATAAGGAATAAGGTGCTGGCTTAGAGTAGTACTACTACTTTCCCTCTTTATGGCTTCGTCAATGATAGCTAGAGTCTAACTATCAAGTTCACTTTGACCTTATGATATATTTCAAAAGGTGACAATATCTTCCGAAATTAACAAAAATAGCTTTAATCATTTTCGGTAATTTTAACACATTTTTAAACATTCAATTAAGCGCATAAATGAGTTATTGGATTTTTGCAAATCTTAATTAATTAAAGTTTAGAAATTATCTCATTTCAAATTGTTGCTTGGTGTCTTCGGCGGCGGATGCTTCAGTGATATAGCACTATAAAAAGGCACGAGTTCCACTCTACGAAAAAAACCCGACACAAATATACCGCAATCTGCCATAACACACTTCATACACGCAACACACCGCATACATGGGATGCCGTCCTTACATGACCCTGACTGTAAATAGGACGTTAATTTAATCAAACAAACAAGTATACAAATAGATAAGCTCTTTGTAATATTCACTTAATATAATATAAAGCATTTAATTATACATGATTTGATCGTTAAAATTTATATTTCATTAGTGGTAATTCCTTTCGCTTTAATAGCCACAACAGTAAAATTATTTATGGAAAACCTTGAATCCCTAATATACATTCAATCTCGTTCATTGCGACAACACATGTGGCTGTTTACGATGCATATTTGTTTATTATGTCTATCATACTCACATTTCCATGACCCTTGTCATGCCGAGTAGTCCATTTGATACTTATCTTAAACTAACATAGCAGTAAAATGATAAACATTAAAATATATCGGTAAAATATTCTGTTGGTGGAAACCCATCCATCGTTGTTGACTATCCCGGATAGGAAGTTTGTCCATGACGAGTATAAATATTAGGGTTGCCAAACCGGTCTGATTTCACTAACCGGTTAGTCTGAAGATCTTCTATTTTAACCGGTTTATCGGTAAACTTTACATTGAAATGAAATTGAAAAGTTCTTGTTACATAGCATATGGTATTCAAACTATATACCCCAAATAAAATTAAAGATGCTCCACCGCTGACATATGATAGTAGCTATGATATTTTTTCTCTATCAAAAACAAGAGTAGACGATTTAGTATTTTTCTTCAGTTACAAAAGTTACTTAACTTACGCCATTACCACCAAAGATTGAGCTTCTAATTTTAAAACAAGATAAAAATATTGAAAATAATGAATTGCATCACGAAAACACATAAAAACCTAACCACGTTGTCAGTCTTGAAAGTATTAAAGCAAGTTCAAAATATATTACATATCAATAGATAGTGCCAACGTTATATATTATAAAGAAAAAGATTTGTACGATCCTCAATGAGACTATTGTGCAGATTAACTCTAGTTACTAAACCCTACCAACAACTTGCGCCAATAGCAGCTTGTAACATCTGTATACTAATGTGGAATTATAGACTTGTAATATAAAACACCAAAGGGCTTCATTTAATTATCTGGATCTATCGAATTATATTTCCTCATTCCAATCGCAACAGCATTATTAATACCATCTGTATATTGGTCAATTATTGGCAAATAGATTCTTGTGAAAGGTATTCAGCTACATATCGTTCTGTTACTTATAATTCGACAACTTCTATCAAGTGATGATTAATCCATCATTGTCTCTTAATGCACAATTTTAATCCAGATATTCTACAAAGATGTTAATGCCATTTTCCTCAAATGACAAGGAGTAATGTTATATTGTTAATAAGGATGAGTACACACCCTAATTACTGTGATTTTACGACAATGTTACGATGCATTGTTGTCTTGTTTTTCATGAGGTACAATGTATTGTGTATATACTAATCGAGTTCCATGTGGATTAGTGTTTTTCCCGGCAACTTCTGCTTTCATCCACCATCTTAATCTGACATTTCTTAAATGTCATTAGGACGTTAATCTTATTAAACCAAACCAGGTCTATAACAATCTAGATAAATTACAAACCAGGTTTAAGGCAATCTACATAAAAACAAACCAGGTCTATAACAATCTAGATAATTACAAACCAGGTCTATAACAATCTAGATAATTACAAACCAGGTCTATAACAATCTAGATAAATAAACCAGGTCTATAACAATCTAGATAATTACAAACCAGGTCTATAACAATCTAGATAATTATAAACCAGGTCTATAACAATCTAGATAAATAAACCAGGTCTATAACAATCTAGATAATTACAAACCAGGTCTATAACAATCTAGATAAAAAATAAACCAGGTTTAAAGCAATCTACATAAAAACAAACCAGGTTATAACAATCTAGATAAATAAACCAGGTCTTAGTTATAACAATCTAGATAAAAGGTCTAAATCTAGGTCTATAACAATCTAGATAAATACAAACTAGGTCTAAACAATCTAGATAAATACAAACACAGGTCTAAGTAAAAGTCTAACATAGAAATACTAACCAGGTCTATAACAATCTAGATAAATACAAACCAGGTCTATAACAATCTAGCTTAATACAAACCAGGTCTATAACAACTATATATAAATACAAACCAGGTATATAACCATCTTGATAAATACAAACCATGTCTATAGTAATCTAGATAAATACAAACAGGTTTATAGCCATCTAGGTAAATACAAACCAGGTCTGTAACAATCTAGATAAATACAAACCAGGTCTATAGCAATCTATATAAATACTAACCAGGTCTATAACAATCTAGATTAATACAAACCAGGTCTATAACAATCTATATAAATACAAACCAGGTATATAACCATCTTGATAAATACAAACCATGTCTATAGTAATATAGATAAATACAAACAGGTTCATAGCCATCTAGGTATATACAAACCAGGTCTATAACAATCTTGATAAATACAAACCATGTCTATAGTAATCTAGATAAATACAAACAGGTTTATAGCAATCTAGGTAAATACAAACCAGGTCTATAACAATCTAGATAAATACAAACCAGGTCTATAGCAATCTAGATAAATACAAACCAGGTCTATAACAAACATCTAATGGCAGTCCACGGTTTGTACGCCCTTTATAATAAACGTTAAGCAGGAGAGAAATTACAACTTCTGTAGACTATGGTGTGTCGTGGCCAGGGGATAGAGCCTTCCTCAAAGAGACGAGCGATCAACTGAAGAGAGAGGCGGTGTCAAGAGAGACGATAGGAAGTTGAGAAAAGATAAGACCTTAAATTTAGTCGCCTTTTACGATCATGCGGTAAGAGCAGCAGGGAGAGTACTAACGTCCGTGTTAGTATACATATTGGACGGACTGGTTTTTACCTATTCATTATCAAAATCGATATTTTGAACCTAAATTTGATTGTTATCTAGGAATAATTGCTTTTCAGATAACATTTTTACTTTTGAAATTCATAATAAACCAGGCAATCAGTGAACGGGTCAAAATTCTATCCTGGAATGAATCTTGTATACAGGGGCCATTTTGAAGGTATTTTTTTCATTTAGTTGTTTGTTCCCTATAATGCGACCGGATGAGTAAGTTATGTTTGTTTGGTGTCGTCTGCGGCATGTTTCAGTGGAATTCCACTATTACACGAAAACATTTTGTTTGATTGATTAAATTTAAGTCGTATTAACAGCTAGGGTTATGTAAGGACGGCCTCCCATGTATACGGTGTGTTGTGTGTATGAAGTGCTTGTTTCGAGAGGCTGGTATATTCATGTTATTTCTTCCGTATGGTGAAACTTTTGCCCTTTTTATAGTGCTATATTACTGAAGCATCACACTGAAGACACCATAATGAGAGAAATTAAAATCTTCTGAATTCTCAAACTCAAATTTGATGGAAACAAATACTCTTCATAGATTGATAGGTCTTCAGGCCCTTTATTAAAAAAGTGAATCCAATGGGGTTTCAGATTTCCCATGGGGAGGGGGTCAAATTTTACTATAGTGAATAGAGAGAAAACATATCTATGAATATTATTTGCTAAATTTTCAAATTTTGTTAGAGTTACTAGTCTGATATAGCATTTTAAAATTATATTCCTGGCTGACCCGCAGGGGCCAAAGGGGCAGGGTCAAAATGAGTAAAATTTCAAAAATCTTAGATGTGATGGAGTCAAATACTCTTCACAGATTAAAATGTCAAATTGATAAAATCACTAACTGACTTAAAGAGCCTGGCGGGTGCAATGGGCCAATACGGGTATATAGTGTTTATACGTCTTTGTTTCATTCCATATCATAATTTATAGATCAAGTTACCGTTTAAGGAGTATGGTCCTCTTGTTTATACAAATTTGGAATGAAATTCTTACATGCATAGTTCACAAGATTAGGGATAATTTAATAAAATGCTAGATTCCCATGTGCTTATATGTATGTTATATTTATAACAATGGTCGTAAAAAATCGAATAAATCGAGAAACCATAGGAAAATTGTAAAATACGGTAGCGAACATCATAATTGTAGAAATACGTGTATGAAAACACAAAAGACACGCAAACGATCCACATATTTTAAAACAAATACGCATGGGAGATAAAAGGGATTAAAATGCGTTATATTCTAAATTACACTTGTCGGTCTTTTAATAAAGGTCTGCCAAGAGACTTAATGTATTTGGTAAAATAATTATAACGATACTTCTGATTAGTTTAGGTGGCGAAATATCAGGAATAATGATATGATTAATCAATGTTCGATGTATTTCTGTCAAAACAAGAAATTACTAATGACAAATCGGCTCGCTTTTGTTCTCGGGGGAAAACTTGATTGATTGAGGAGGTCCAGGTTTTTAATTTCCCGTTATGTTAAATGCAGAGAGAAGGCTGATGACCACATAGAAGCCAAATAAAATACGTGTTAATCATGTAGCCACCCGATGTTGACCGACACATGCTTGATAAATAATGGCCTGGTTGCATGTCGCACGTGCAAATGGACATGCTGGGTCAGCAGAGAAAGACAAGCTCTCACAGTGTACCATTACAGTATATCATCTATCAAAACGGATGCTCTGACATTCTATAATCCTCTACAAAGCATGCTGAGTGACGTTTCTCAAATTCATTTCCGCGCTGGCTGATGTATTGAGATTTGCCACAAAAGAACTGGTTATTTCAAACCTGTAGTTATTGAGTATGTTGTTATTATAAGTTCTTTATGGCTGTCTTTACTTAGGTTTCCCTTAAAAGCATCTCAACAGTATATGGATACATATGTATATTGTTTTCCATATTAAAGATCATCTGCGTTCATATGTTGTTTATTATAATGATGTTATTTTGCAAACTATTACCGATATTTAATAGAATCATTGACTTGTTTACTTGGTAAGGTACGTAACAGATTACATGTCTGAGTGATTTTTTAACAGATCCAATACAGTGTAAATCATATTTCTTTAGTTGTTCAACCGCAACCAGGAAAACAATGACATGATCTAGCTATGTCGCTAATGTCCACAGTAACCGAAATGTTTTAGAGGCATAACCCTTTTTGACGTGCATTTGTGTCCCAGAGAAACATGGCATATCTGTCAATCTTCCATTAATTTATCAGCCTATCTAAAGTTCAAAGTGTTTGACATGTGTTCATGCAATGAATCCATTGCACTCAACCTTGTGAGCCATACATATTGAATATTAAACACTTAGATAGTGAAGGTACATTGCCCTCATACTGAAAGCAATCGGCGATCCCAACCAGCCGTGACGTAAATAAATCAACCGTATCAATACATCACCTGTACCACTCATCAAAACATTGAATTATATATTTTGATAAAATACTTTTTACGACAACATGTAAAAACAATGACTATTTTTAAAAACAAAATAACGAAATGTGAATGAGCAAAAGAATATTTTATTTGAAATTTCATTGAGTTAATTAAGATAAGTGATACTGGTAATACATTCACAGTTGAAATCAATACCATTTATGTAAAAATATTTATCAGGAGTAAGTACGTCATAATACTGTCAGTGTCAGACAATACCGCATTCTGCCAGTGAATGATAATCAAGCTTTTGCGTGTAATACGTCGTTATAAGTAAGTAATGTCTTCGTTATCTACCTCCGAATTACACCTGTGGTATCATCTAACATGTGTTTTAGCACTGATCACCTGTTTATAACCTCTGCGTGACCTCTGCACGTGCAGTTTGACAGACATGGCGGTCTGTATGATTCATGTCGTTAGATAGAGAAGATAAAATACAGGTTCTCGTTAACTACTAATAAGTATTATCTTACCAATAATCAGCACAGCTTAAGTAGCAACCCCAGGGCAAGGACTACTATATCGGTTCTGTGTAAATACTGATGCTTCTGTTCAGAAATAATTCATATTACATAGTTAGCAGCGATAGCACCTCAAAGGTTTACAAAACCATAAACAACTTTGAATAAGATTTCTCGAAGAAATAATTTGTGCTGAAATCAAAGACAACAAAAACCGCATTCAAATAACTTTCTTGATGTCAACACAGAATCATCAAGACCAGGTAGCGTAATGGAACATGCGGCTTGTATACTGAGGTCCCGAGTTCGAATTCTAGTCTGGCGGTGCGTTATTCCGTTCCTGTTATAATATAATAATATTCTGCATCTCAGCTCCAAAATAAGTCCATATGATATTTGAGTGTATGCCACTGATATAGTGTAACCCTAATACAAATAAATTTACCATGAATTTTGAAAATATGCTAATATGATACAAATTTAATATTTTAAAGTCTATTGCAGATTCCATACGCCGACTCCCGAAGCGAAGCTTTTTTTAAAGTCGTTAAAATGTTTCACTTTCTTATACGAACTTCATGCTGTTTTCTATGATACTTTAGTGGTAAGTTGTCCCCAAAACAGCCTTTGAGTGTTTTGTTAATCTCTGATAGTTAAGGTGTTGCATGACTTAGGACAACATGTTGAAGTTTAGTTGTTTGTAGTCCTAAAGACAGCATTTGATATTTTAGTTATTCTCTGATAGTTAAGGTGCTGTATGTCTTAGGACAACCTGTTGAAGTTTAGTTGTTTGTAGTCCTAAAGACAGCATTTGATATTTTAGTTATTCTCTGATAGTTAAGGTGCTGTATGTCTTAGGACAACCTGTTGAAGTTTAGTTGTCTGTAGTCCTAAAGACAGCATTTGATATTTTAGTTATTCTCTGATAGTTAAGGTGCTGTATGTCTTAGGACAACCTGTTGAAGTTTAGTTGTCTGTAGTCCTAAAGACAGCATTTGATATTTTAGTTATTCTCTGATAGTTAAGGTGGTGTATGTCTTAGGACAACCTGTTGAAGTTTAGTTGTTTGTAGTCCTAAAGACAGCATTTGATATTTTAGTTATTCTCTGATAGTTAAGGTGCTGTATGTCTTAGGACAACCTGTTGAAGTTTAGTTGTTTGTAGTCCTAAAGACAGCATTTGATATTTTAGTTATTCTCTGATAGTTAAGGTGGTGTATGTCTTAGGACAACCTGTTGAAGTTTAGTTGTTTGTAGTCCTAAAGACAGCATTTGATATTTTAGTTATTCTCTGATAGTTAAGGTGGTGTATGTCTTAGGACAACCTGTTGAAGTTTAGTTGTTTGTAGTCCTAAAGACAGCATTTGATATTTTAGTTATTCTCTGATAGTTAAGGTGCTGTATGTCTTAGGACAACCTGTTGAAGTTTAGTTGTTTGTAGTCCTAAAGACAGCATTTGATATTTTAGTTATTCTCTGATAGTTAAGGTGGTGTATGTCTTAGGACAACCTGTTGAAGTTTAGTTGTTTGTAGTCCTAAAGACAGCATTTGATATTTTAGTTATTCTCTGATAGTTAAGGTGGTGTATGTCTTAGGACAACCTGTTGAAGTTTAGTTGTTTGTAGTCCTAAAGACAGCATTTGAGTGTTTTGTTAATCTCTGATAGTTAAGGTGTTGCATGACTTAGGACAACATGTTGAAGTTTAGTTGTTTGTAGTCCTAAAGACAGCATTTGATATTTTAGTTATTCTCTGATAGTTAAGGTGCTGTATGTCTTAGGACAACCTGTTGAAGTTTAGTTGTCTGTAGTCCTAAAGACAGCATTTGATATTTTAGTTATTCTCTGATAGTTAAGGTGATGTATGTCTTAGGACAACCTGTTGAAGTTTAGTTGTTAATAGTTCTAAAGAAACCTTTGATATGTTTGCTGTTACTGGTTTACAGTATTTGCTGGGAGTCTTGAGATAATCTTAGTTGTTTTTTTTATTAACGTGACACATTAAAAAAATGCATACTGTATAAAATATTTCTAGCCAGTATTTGACTTACGAGACACAACATATCCCTCGCGAGATGGTATTGATTCATAAACTTTCAAGAATATTAGCAGATTGTGGTTCATAAAAAAAGTTCATTTATATTCATCAAATGTCTCTCATGATCTCTTCATGAAGTTTTATGCATAACTGATATTCATTAAAATTCTTCGAAATGAATGAAATATTTTCATCATTTTAAAGAATTTTAATACATATCAGTTATGCATAAAACTTCATGAATGATTCTTGACATGACATTTTATTCATTCTGATGAATTTTAATGAATATCCACAGAAGTCACATGACTTGTCACAGGAGTCGCATGACTTCTATATATATTTCCCGCCAAAACAGTCGCCATCCAAAATGGCTGCTGTATATGCTACATGTGGAAGGGGAAGCATCATTTATCTTAAAATGGAACATTTGGCATATGAGTGAAAGGATTATCCCGTTCCTGAGATTCTTAAAGCACAGATGAACACTTTCAGTAAGTTTTGATTAATATGCAGTTCTTTTTCAACATGAAATTGTTGCACACTGATATTGCTTTATTGTTTATGCAAAGATATTGGTTTGTGAAATTTTGTGAAATGTTATTGAATTATAATATCCATATAAACAATCATGCTTTACAACCATAGGTTTATTTTGGACAAATACTAACTTACTTGGAATGTATTATGAAATTGATAGCTGCATATCGCTGAAAACAGATTTTCTTATCGCATAACTGTGGCAATATGAAAACATAATTAACACAGTAAACTGGTGGTGTTTTCATGTTAAACTCTTCTGTTGTTACATATTAGTATATGGATTATACCTATCTTCATAAGAATTTGTTTCATTATATTTTAAGCTGTTTCCATTAGAATTTCCATTGGTTTGATAGAAAATTTCATATATATTTACCACCAGAATTCTATTGGAAATATGAACGGAATCCAGTGGAATTCCCGTGAAATTTTTTGTAGGGTAACCCTGGTATACCACTGGATTCCAGTGGTATTCCAGTTGTATTCCATTGGAATTCCAGTGGTATTCCAGTGTTATTCCAATGGAATGTCAGTGGTAAAATCTTGTGGAATCCTGTGGTCATTTCAATAAAAGGATTTAGCTTTAAACTCAATCAAAATAAAATGTTCAATTTTTAAACTAGTTTGTTAACTTTATGCTCGGGTTTAGTTTCAGAGCCATGTGAAGTTACCAAACCACTGACTAATGTGGACCCCAAGTAGAGTTCATGAAATTCATATGCCGCTGACTGCAACTATCATTCATGAAACTTCATGAACACAACACTGATCTGACTCAAGTTCATGAATATTCATGAATTGCGTGCGCATACTTCTGCGAGTTGTAGTTCATGAATCAATTCATGATCATTCATGTTGGTTTTAAGTTAATGAACATTCTTTAAATATTCATGAACTGTTATGAATGTTCATGAATGGATTGATCATGAATGTTAATGATATAATTTATGAATAAAAGTGATTCACGAATGTTCATGATTCATGAATAAAAGAGATTCTTGAATGTTCATGAAATATTTTTTCCTAAATTATTCATGAAGTTTTAATTTTATGAATTGCATGGAAATGTTTATGAATAATTGAAATATTCATTAATAAAATTCATAAATATTCATCAACATCTCGCAATGGCTAATAAAAGTCTTATTAATCAGGTTTAAAAGAAGGGCAGATTTTCTTTGTTAGTGTAGTTGGTACTAGTTTCCAAGAAAATTCTGTCCTAATTAGACGTCCTCGAGAAAATATTTGATAGTGTGTTGGTAGTAGTATATAACTTATAATATTTTATTTGTTGGGAGACATCAGGATATTGTGTGTTAACATAGTTGTTAGCAGATACCAAGATGAACTTGATTGTTTTTAAAAGTCCTCAAGCTGCATTTCCCCCTTTAATTCTCGTCGTCATGGAAATGTTTTACCTGTACTTGAGTGAACACTCGATCAAATTAATTAACAATTATGACATGTAAACAATTGACGTGATACGTTGATTAAGTTAATTACCAGCGGTGGGATAAACGTCCTCGGGAGTATTTGGTTCTGATTAGTGTTTGGTTTCATCATAACAAAGTTCGTTAACCTTCCACGTCACTCAAATCTCTTCCTCATGTTCATTAGCTAAACAAGTGCTGGCGCTATCCTGCCATGTTGATGTGTCATGTGGCTTTAAAACTTCTATAATCCAAGACAACCAGGTTGTAAACAGTTTTTTTATGCCAAGGGCATTTTGGTTTTAGTATGGAAATCGATAGGTAGTAAATTGATATTTATAGAGATGGTTTCATAGACACTTCCTCCGTGAAGACGTTATATTACTGTTAACATGACGAGATCCCTATGTCAGAGCATACCTTGACTTGCCGTGTCATATCTGTTGATGGTTTTATTAAGTTTTCCTTCCGATGCAATAAATATCATATCTAAGTAGCTGGTTATTTTCATGGGGACAATAGTTTTGCGATTTCAACAAATTACCTTTATTATATTTTTATCAAGTTATGACATATGATTTTAATCGCATAAAAAGTTAATGAATACGCCGCGTGCGGTTAACGTGCTATGCACTTCGATGTAATTTGTTTTTGTGAAAAAATGTTCAGGTCAAATGGTAAATTATAGTAAACAAAAAATAAGGTTAAAAAAAGTATTAAAATAGAATGAGATAATCAACTTGTTGGGTATTAATTATCTGATTACCATCTTTCCAGTCCCGTCATTGCTTCCAGCTGTGACTTTAGATTAGCTCACAAAGCTCTCAACAAGTACCGCAAATCGGTGAACAAGCACCTCGAAGATCTCTCCTGGTGCGACACAAGCAAAATAGGTTTTCTTTTGAAAAAAATATATGGATGATAGCTTATTTGTTGAAAGTATTTATCTTGATCGCTGTTATCCTTTTAGCGGTTTTAATCATCTTCTCACGGATCGTCATCATCGTAATGTTCCAGACCACATTTATGTTCACACTTCCCTGAAGAATTCGAGAGGACATAACTACCCTGGGATAGTCAGCTCAAGTTCGCATTCAAGCCATGGTAATTTGCTTTGTCCATCTTGAGGGAATTTAGTGTTAATGATGCTAGTGAAAGTGGTGTAAATTCTTCATTAATACTGTACATGTGCACTGTGCACAAACTTAGCCGGGGGTAGTAATGTTGATGAGAGACCTTAACATGAGAGGACCGGCGTGTAATTTCGTGCCATCTCTAAAGACATTGATCGGACCGTCTACTAATATACGTTAATTCTCCCCTCTAAACGTTATTCAGCTTGAGCAGGATTTTAAAAATGTCCATGTGTTAACTGGATTACTATTAAATTTTGCTATCCTTAGGCAAAGTCTTGTTTATTCCAAATAAGCCGCTCGGTAATGAGTAGATAAAAAATCATAAAGCAAACGAAGATTAGTAAAGAGCCGATGACTTTCGGAGAACGCTTGGATGGCCTAGGTTGTTATAGTGAAACATATCGCCTCGACAATACATTATTATTAGACAATTTTGTTTTCTGTAAAGTCTCATGAAGAAGTGCTCTATTTTTGTACGGCGTATATTTGGATTCAGTTTGTTTCTTGTTGTCAGGCGATGCGTGTTACTCGATGTAGGTGTAATGAAGTTGTATTAATAAGTTTGGATTTCTCGTCACCAAGAGGCGAAACCTCACGAAACATACCCAAATAGCCCCAAAACCACAGGTGTGATCTAAGTAGAAATTCGTCCTTATAATCAACTTAGCCGTTTAGGAGACAAATAAACACTGTTTATATGTTTAATGACTCTTTTTTATAATTTCATTCTTTAGAGAAAATCAAATATCCTCTGTAATTCTTGATTATATAAAGTGGCAGCACACTGACGCCTGTCGCCAAAGATACATTTGGATACTATGGATATGATGTATGCGCACAAAAATCAGCTTTACAAATTGGAATACTTTAGTATATTATACTGCCAATATTTGCGTTCAGAATGTCGTATGTTTTTTGTATAGGCGTTACATGTCTACCAATTCACTTGAAAAAGAAATGATGGCGCACTGGATATTAATGATTAAGTAACAATGTTTAGATATGTTGCTATACATACATTAACCATGATAAAATATAAATTTTATCCTCATTTAATAGCATTCCAATACCATTTTCCTATACAAAAATTGTTTTGAAATAATTTCATTAATAACATTTCTTTAAAGTAAGTAGAAGTTTACCCATCAAGGCTTCCTTGCATTAGACTATTGTAGTCATCAATTCATGCCATTTTGCTGAACAGACACACGTGAAACCGCATACAGTGCGTGAGTTATACTTTATTTTCCCCATTCGGTAAAACACTCCCTTCGGAAGGGTTTCAGTATCCGAGGTTACATTTTCGGTTTGGCATGAGTCGAAAAGGTGAAGGTTATTGTTGTTAGGATGTGTAACCTTACGCCGTGTTAGATGTGATGTACACAGTATTTGATGTCTCCTTCCGCGTCACCTGGATCTAATTTACCGAGCTATGGCCTCTCTGTCTTCCTAGTCATTCAGTGAGCAATTAAAATGACCAAATCAATACACTAGCGTCATTAGACGAGCTGGGTGAAGAGTTCATGCTGACCAAAGCGTCAGTTGATGAAGGGCCCGCGGTAAAAAATAGCCGTACCCAATGAAACTATGACGGCGTTGCCTTGGAAACCACAGTAGTGGAGCCGTGCAATCGCTTTGAAGGTCGAAATTTGACCTGAGAATCGGAAGCTGCGTTTTAACCACTTAGAAATCTAAACTGTTCGGGTTTATTCAAAGTGGAACCTTTCAAGTTTTTAGAATTTTTTTATCGTAAACAGGAAGTTGTATTTTTCTCAAAGAAACAAAATGGTTATGAATCAATGAATCCACGTTCGGACATTTGACTGATGATTGCAAAACTAATATCTCTTAAATTGTCAAGAAGTTAAGGGCTAATGGTATTTCACTAATTTGCAATTATTTTTTTTAAATGTTTAAACACATGTTGTCAGGAAGTTGTATTTTTCTGAAATAAACAAACTAGTTATGAATCAATGAATCCACGTTCATTTCTATTGGACATTTGATTGATGAACACGAAACTAATAGCCTCTCTTAAATTGTTAAGAAGTGAAGGGTCATTGGAATAAAGCTAATTTGCAATTCTAATTTTTAATATTCAAACTCACATGCTTGGATCGTTCGAGAAAAGGCAAAATTGCATTGCACATCATAACGCTTCGTCAATTAGTTACTCGGACATTGAATTTAAAAGTAAACCGGTACAAAACTTAGAAAAAGGAATAGGAACACGTACGCTTGTAACGTGTAATTATACCCCAAATCATTGGCAGTCACTTGTAACTAGTAGTGAACACCTGTTGGTGAGCATTCTCAGTCTGTCAATGTTAGTCTTCATTGGGAAGATAATACTATCAAAAGGTAACGAACGCGTACTATGATTATGACGGCATTAAAATTAATGGATATTCAGGACAAAAGTCTTTCGGAAATGTTAGTTATTTTTTGTGATTTAAAGTTACAGTGTATATTGTTAGAATGAAGATTCAATTAATGATTGAAATTGAATGAATTTTGGAATATTTGTTATAAACAACTTATTACACAATGGACAGTAACCAGCCATTATAGTCCTTGGTCGAGTAGTCGAATTCCGTATTGAACAACTATCCGTTACTTACTACTGTAATCAGTGGCTATTCTCTATGTACTCCGATGTTCCTTCACAACTATCACCTTGCAATCTTAAAATGAAGCGGATTGCTAAGATAGAATCTATCGAATGTCCAAAGATGCCCCCGGCGAAATGGTATTTTCTGTGCTCCTGTATGTAAATATGTATTATAAAATTTCCTTTCGTAAATATCATGAATGCGAAGTATCTTTCCTGCAAAAAGACCATGTTATTGGACTGCATACCATAGGCACAGGGATGGGGTTTTCCTACTAGGTTTAGTTAATGAATATTTAAAGATGATCCACCGCTGACAAATGGTATTTTTTCAGTATCAAAAATAGGAGCAGACGATTTTGTATTTTTCTTCAGTTACAAAAGTTACTTATTTTACACCATTACCACCATTGAAAAGTTTGAGCTTCTAATTTTACTTCAAGTTAAAAATATGAAAAATAATTAATTGTATCCCGAAAAAATTCCATGGCACTATATCTTATATAGAATGAAGTAATGATTGCGTATGCACCAAAGGCGAAATAAAATAATATGTTATTTTTTGTGTTAATTAGGCATAAATTTACACGATTAAACACCAATTATTGTTCAAATGATGAATATCATTTATGCTCTGTCGGCGGTGGAGCATCTTTAAATGTTAGCTGCAAATATTTATCAGATGAAAAAAAAACATTCAGTTACATTCCACAATCCTTGAAATCGAGTTTAAAAGGTCCCGAGTTTTAAAGGTTTGATTATATATGAATAACTACTGTTCGGCATTTTCACCAATCGTCATTTTCTTCGAAACCGGACTCCTGCTAAATCGAGCAACCGGACAACACATTCACTGCACTGCCAATACTGCGCAGCAAGTTTTCTATTTGTAGCGACATAAGAATGTACTGTGATAAAATTTAAGCCAATGATTTTTATCGTAATCGTAAAGTTTTTTTAAATGAAGTTATTTTCGGAACTATATTTTGTTTTGCCTTGGTGGCAAGAAGAACTGACTGGCGACATGTACGATAACTGATAAAGTGATGCAAATTTGTATAATAATGTTATACCGAATACATAGAATTTGATTTTTTTTCACACCAGCGGCAATTTTGAAATTGATTAACATAAAATGGTACATGAACTGCTTCAGTTCATTTCATTCGCACTAGATTAACTGTCTTCATCAGTCCATGCAAGCAACAAAAGTGACAAGCAATCCATCAATATTTTTTTTTTTACAAGTATTTGTTAAATGCATTTTGGAGAATATTATTGTGCATGTTTTCAGTTTCTCATTCTATGTTGTTGATAACTTTTACAAAACGAATACACTAGCGTTGTATGTATTTCCAATCTGTTTTCTTCGGCTGTAAACATTTCGGGATATAAACCATGCCCTGTGTATAAACCTTTCGAGCGTGTGCGTCCAGGGGACCAATCACAGCAACAGCTTTGTGCAGGTCTAATGTCACCTAATCCAATTTCTTTGGAGGATGTGGACATTGTTCCGCTCAGCGTTGTGAAATTAAGTCACAAGAAACTTATCTGAAGCATTCCCCACGGCGACATAAAACTCTATATATGTGATTTTATAGCACTCTTTTATCGTTCCATCCATTTCCAAAAGAGTGGACATAAGTTACCACGCGATCCCTTGACCAATCAAAGCTGGCCACTCAATTGTACCTACTGCCGGGTTTTGGTAAGGGGTTGTTTGTATCATGAGTTTAAACTCTACGGGCGTTGACCTTGTGTGTTTTTCTGTTCTCAATTATACCGTAGATAATTGGTCCAGAAGTGCCATTTAAGACAGGACGCCATGAGTGGAGTTTTAGAAAGAAAGAAAATTGAGTAATACACGTTGTTGGTCCGTGTTATTTCATGTACTGTTGGGAACAATGGCAGATATTGATGTTAAAGACGTAATTTCAGCACAGTGATGGACAGATTGAAATCAAATGGTACCTCGGTTACATTTTGTATTACAAAATATTTGTATTGATTCCAGTCGGAAACAGCAACAAAAGAAATCTTGTTTCTATTCGGATGTATGGATTCTCACAGTTGATAATTACATATCAAACTTTATCTTAATTTTACCGCCTCATTCAAGGTACAATCGGATATAAGCATGTCTTGGATCTAAGGTACCAGATGTATATTTAGGTGCGGTACAGATTCTATGGTAAAATAATTACAATGTAATTGAATACAATATGGTCAGGTTTCGTGTATTCAAAACATCACGGCCCGAAATTAACCAACGATGTAATACGGGTACTGCAAACCAACTTAACTTTCGTGTCTAGTTTTCGCGTTTTCATGCGAAAAAGCATGGGAGGATAGGATTTTGCGATTTATTCTTCTATGACTTAATTTGTATTTAAAACATTTTCACGGTGTTTGCTTTTCATGCCCTATTGCCCGCGAAAATTAATCGCACGTGAAAGTAAATTAGTTTACAGTTACTGTTTTGAAACAGCAAACAAAGCACTTCGGACAATATTCACCTTTAATTTTTCCCATTTACTCAATAAAATGTCAGTCTAACACTGACTCCAGAGGAGTTATTAAATTGATAATATGTCCTCAATGTATATATTGATAATTTGTTTATATATTCGTAAGATATACATTTTTCCAGAGGGCTGAACACGGATTCAAATGCTGTTTTGGAAGTTGACCATAATGTAAACAATTATTTACATTACCTTCGTAGTGCACTTAACATAGCAAGACAAAGGGTGGCTGAAGCCGAAAATTATTGGTATGGCATTGTTAACTATTTTAGCGTACATCACTTCATCAGTGAGTGCTCATTGCACCTGTAAACATCGCACTATCTCTTCTGTGAACTCTCTGGGTCTCGAGAGGGGCAGTTGTCAGATACTGACCGCTGGTCTGTGGTTAGGGTAGGGGTATGTTGCTTGGTGTCTTCGGCGGCATGTTTCATTGCTATAGCACTTTAAAAAGGACAAGATTTCCACTATACTATACAAGAAGACACAACACGAATATACCGCAGCTTCCAAAAATACACATGGCGAACTTCATACACGCAACACATCGCATAGATGGGAGGCCGTCCTTGTATGATCCTGGCTGTTAGTAGGATGTTAATTTAACCAAACAAACAAATAAATGATGCACTAACTATTTAAATTGTAGGAGTATGGTCTTATTTTAGTACTTACAACAACGAAATGTTGTGGAACAACATTGCCATGCAACTGTTTTGTCCTTCTAAAGTTTGTTTGTCAGTAGTATTAGGGACACCATACAACTACTTAATCCTTCTAAGAGTTTGACCGTGGTGTTTAGAATACCAAAGAACTGCTTTGTCCTTCTAGAGTTCGTTTGCCCGTAATGTTAGGGACACCATAAAACTGCTTTGTCCTTGTAGATTTTGTTTGTCAGTGATGTTAAGGACACTTCGCCCTTTTAAGGATCGTTTGTCAGTGATGTTAGGGACAACATACTTAACCGCTTTTCCTAATAAGGATCGTTTGTCAGTGATGTTATAGGGATTTTGTCATTCTAGGGTTCATTCGTCAGTGATGTTAGGAATGCCATGCAACTTCTTTGTCCTAGGTTTTGTTTTTCAGAGATTTTAACGACACCATACAACTGATTTGTCCTTATAAGGATCGTTTGTCAGTGATGTTAAGGACACTTTGCCCTTATAAGGATCGTTTGTCAGTGATGTTAAGGACACTTTGCCCTTATAAAGATCGTTTGTCAGTGATGTTAAGGACACTTTGCCCTTATAAGGATCGTTTGTCAGTGATGTTAAGGACACTTTGCCCTTATAAAGATCGTTTGTCAGTGATGTTAAGGACACTTTGCCCTTATAAGGATCGTTTGTTAGTGATGTTAAGGACACTTTCCCCTTATAAGGATCGTTTGTCAGTGATGTTATAACTATTTCATCCCTCTAGGACCTGTCAATAATGCTTACAGCCAAAACATATGGAAGGAAAATCTGTGATGAGTGTTATGGTGCTAAAAACTCGTTATTCAAATATTTGATAGAGATCTGCTATGTATTTTGTAACTCTCATCTGTAAACAAAAGAACTAGATGACATGAATATGTATAGTAATGATAATCTTGATGGACAGGCATGTCATTCAATAACAAGCACTTTGGACGGAGAAGCCCCATATGACAGCTACATCTGTGAGATTGAATTTGATTCTGACGGATATTCCTTATTATGGTACCGGTCTTAAGTAGAAGTGAAAGCCCTCAAGCACTTGTAAGACTGTTTATCCATTAAAGGTATTATTATTACCTCATTATGATACTTGATCTTCCTGTGCTAGTAAACGTCTCACTCTGCTAGAGATATGATGCCACATTATCAGCCTTTTATGGGATTACACAGTGAAGTGTGTTTGTTTTTAGTACATTAATTGATTTCTAGGCTTTTTGAGGATGTGACAGCTATATACAATTTAAAATTTTCAGTGGAGAGAAAAATAAATCCTCAAATATTGGATAATTAACTTCAAAACATGGCTGTAATGTCATCTATTGTTATAGCTTGAGGTATAGTCGGAGCAAAGTCTACTATTATCACCTACTACTGTGGAATAGTTTGTGCATTATTCCACGGGAAAAGTTAAGTATTCCACAGTTGAACGTAAATGTAGAAACCGGTAAACATAGCTTAGCATGTAGTCAGAAATACATCTTCATTTACTAAATCCACGGAGAGATGGATTAAAGATTAACCTATGTACTTGTCAACGTTGTCGTGATGTATTTGTAAACTTATTTTCATAATACCAATCTATACAATTTTCATCACTTCATTCAACATTTCTTCCACAGCTTCTGTATTCACAATCCAGAAAAGAATTCACTTTAACAAATCCAGAGGAGAGAAGATTGAGATTAAATTCCAAATGCTGAATTATCTGCCAAAATGAAATTAGAGATGCAATGCTTGACATGAATTTTACATATTTCGTTATCCAAATCACTTCATATTCCATAAAAATGGCATCTATACAACAAATTTACTTCCCAACACCTTTCATGAAGATAATTATCCCAAAGGAATACTTTCAAAAGCACACTCTTTTGCCAAACGATATCACTTTTTTCTATATGTACTGGTAGTATGGTAGTATTATGATACAAAATATGGGATTTTTTGTTGTTGTTGTTGTTGTAAACTTTGATTAGCTCCCTCTAAGGGCTGTGCTTCATGGGAAAAGATTTTTGCCAAAATGACTTTAAATTTATATCCAGAAATCATCACTTCTGTATTCAAAATCTGCATACAAAGAGCTATATATGTATGGTCCTCCATGTTGAACTGTGAAAACTAAACTGAGTCAATGTTTCAGTGTGAGTACCATATAGTACCTGTGACTGGTCTTTCAAAAAAAGCATGCAAATCATGATTCTTGTTTTCCGAGTGAGGTAATGAAGTGAACCATGAATAGGTCTCAATGTTTAAATAGGTAGTAAGGGTTTACCTGAAGCTGTGGAATAGTCCAGGGGTTCCGATCACTTACGATCTCTACACCCCTGGACTATCTCATAGTAAAACTGGAGGCAACAGAATAGAACAGGTAATTTAGTCATTTGATGTACATCAAAAGAGCCGTATAACGGTACACTGTGGTTGACTGTGTGGCTTTGATGTTAAGCGTCGCTCTCTCTGTAGTCTTCAAAGGAAGTCTTTGCTAGCCTGTGATTGGTCAAATGTTTTCCGCTGAGCTGCCTTCAATTTCACTATGAGATAGTCCAGGGGTGTAGAGATCGTAAGTGATCGGAATGTTTAAATAGGTAGTAAGGGTTTACCTGAAGCTGTGGAATAGTTCAACAATACCCAGTGTTATAGTGGAGGGTACCAGTGACTTTCGGTGCCATGTTATAGGTATGAGAAACATCGAAAACTGTGGAATAGTAGTTCTCGGCCCTTACGGGCCTCGAACAATTCATTATCTTGACTATTCCACAGTTTTCGGTGTTTCTCCTATACATATCTTTTTAACACAGACCAAGTCATGCTACATGCCTTTAACAGAAGCCTTGGTCGTCTTAGAGAGATAATTTAATGTGCATTGAAATTTGGGTTTACATCAGAGATAAACTGATCTAATGAAATTTTAAAAATCAATGATAATCAAAGTACTGAAAGTACTAAATGGCTCGGTCTCGATGATTGGAGGAATATGTTTCTAAGGTCAACACTATTTTGGACAATAAGAAATAAATTTTGCCAGTGTTCCTTCCAGCTTTCACTTTTGACGATAGTAACGATCGTATAGTAGTGTTGAATTTTAGTGACCTCCCACAATGCACTGCACATGTAAACAAAATGGGGGGGGGGGTCAAAAACGTTGGTGAAGCGAACACAAACGAATTCCGATAGAGAACAGTGTACGTCAAGAGTCAGTAACGTGCGCGATTGGGAAAGTAGGTAAATATAAATGGTTCACTGAAACGCAAGAGACGGGAGCAACTCCCCACATTATACTTGCGTGATGTACATACAATGTATGTGCAATAAGTCAGGAACCTCCCTTCGCTTTACCCTGTCGAATGAAAAGTCTCGTTTGACTTTTGACTTATCATTGTTACGCTAAATACAAATTGTTTTATACAAATATGGCTTAAACTTCATTTGTCAACCATCGTAAATTAGAAAATAATCTTAAATGTGGAATACTAATATTCCTTGCCATGTCAGCAAGTTTGTTGTTCATTATAACCTCGCTTTCGGCCAGCTTTCGTTTTGTGTTCCAAAAAATAGAATATGACGGTCTATTTTTATCATTTTTGAGGTAGGTATTCCCTACGTTTACCTGTCGTTTTAGATAACCAATCATTGTAATAAAAAAAATATTCAATAAACATCTGAAAACCATATCTAAGCATACAGAACAACTTATTTAAGGTTCATATCCCCTTAACAAGTATTGTTTTGCAGCAGAGACAGACAAGAGGCATATTTTTCTATGCCAAAATGTCTTAAATATAGAATATGTCAGTCCTCTAGAAGACTTATCAATATAGTCATACCATTTCTGAATAAATTGTTCTATCTGTTCAATTGGTCTACTTTTAACAAGTTTTTGTTTTTATTCTTTTGTCAAACAACAAGTAAAATGATATATCCAAACATGATTTAAACTAGCTCTGGATAAAATATCTGAAACATATTACAGCCATTTAAAAAAAACTCTGATCCATTTTCATATTAAGTATACATTAATTTATAAATATTACTTGATAATTTATTTGATGTTATGAAGTTATGTTTGTTTGTTTGATTAATTAACGTCCCATTAACAGCTATGGTCATGTAAGGACGGCCTCCCATGTATGCGGTGTGTCAAGTGTAGGTTGTACGAGGTGCATGTTTTGAGAGACTGCGGTATATTCATGTTGTGTCTTCTTGTATAGTTATGCCAAAAAGTAATCATTCTACATTTTATTTCAATATCAAATGGGTAACTTGTTAGCGCGCCATAGACCATGAATTGTTTTGTTCACTTTCTTAACTTAAGGAAATTACAAATGAATTTTTCTACAATATTTGTATTTTCAAATCCCTATACTACTGATGAGTATAATAAAACTGGCATTACAAGTGACTAAAATATTTTAAGTTTAAAATCAACATGAAGAGATACATTCCTTGGTTTCTTAAAAAATAGCAAACACGGATTTAATTGTTTGTTCAGCAGTTATTTCCTTTTCTTTAAAAACGCTACCATTAATGTTAAAAAAATATACCTAGATATGTATACCCTTCTTATCATAATAATTCTATATCCCATAACGTAAACTGGGGTTATTGGGCTAATTTACGTTTTGAGAATATGACAACTTTTATCTTTTTGATATCAGGTTATAATTTCCATGTAATGCAATATTGTTCAAATCCATTTAACATTAACTGAAAAGGCTTATATCATATCATTAAACATTTTTTTAGAAATAGCAAAACCAGTTTAGAGTAAATATTCATAAATTGATTGTAATATAGCAGTTTTTATATAATGTCTGATAATGTGCACAAAGAAGTATAAGTATACGCGTGTGTGTATGGGCACTGTGATAAGTTATGAAAGGCGTAAAGTCTTTTTTGCCAAGTAAAAAGTTCAAAAAAAAACTAATATTGTTCATACCCAAAGATGTAATCGCACTAAAAACAGTGATCGTGTAGTATATAGGTTTTTGTGTGATTGCATTTGTGAGACTGTGCCAGGTGGTAGAGATTAGTTCCGCTCGAGTGATCACACAAGGCAAGTGAGAGTCGGGAGTATGTTTATGTAAATTTTAATTGCTAATCTCTGATGATTGTTGATAAAATATAACTCTGAATAATTCATTCATTTTATTCCGTAGGCCTTTCGACCTATAGGTGAAAATAACAACATGTATTTATCAATTGCAACGTACCAATCCATATAAGGAGAGTGATCAACAAATATTGGAATATTACATAGATTCATAATAGTAATAATAATATTCATGTAGTAAAATAATATATTATGAATTCAATGCGAGACAGTTGACAGATTTCAAACTCAAATCTAATAACTGAAAGATAATTAACAAGGACACTTATATATTACATTTGTTATCTAAATATATATTAATAAGGCTTTCAATTCCTCCTTTTGCATGCTAAATATAGATATTTACCTAGATTGGAATATTCTCTTACATTATTAATACTTAGGAGCTGTATTAATTTGAAAACAGATGGTCTTTTATAATAGTATTTTTTTATGTATTTCAACCTTAAATCATTATAAAAAGGACACATCAGAATAAAATGAAATTCATCTTCTACATCTCTTAGGTTACACTTAATATACATATTCTATTTCTACGTAAAATGTTATGGTGTCTACCAACCTCAATATTTAAGTTGTGACATGATAATCTAAATTTGGTTATTACATGTTTGTATTTGACCTCAATAGATTTACGTAGATAAAATTGGACACAATGATTATTTATCAAATGTTGGTATAATGAAATATGATAAAATAGAACTCTGAATAATTGCTAAACATTTAACAGTTTCTCCACGTTTTTGTAGATTGAAACAGTTTTTAAGTGCCCTTCTACGGTAGAATTATGAAAAAGAAATCGGTATTTTCATCGATCTACAAATGTAATCCAAAAAATCTCACTTCGAGTTATACGAACATTTTATGTATGATTTTTGTCATTCGGACCAAAATTTTACTTCGTATTACGTAGTTTAATGAATATGCTACCGTATATATATTATCAGAACGTCAAGCTCCTGTAGGCCTACATGTCATGAAAGTGGCTAAAATGATTTTAAATGGTTTAGTGGCAACCTCTAAACGTGCTTTAATATGTATATATAATCTGATAATTGTGCTTATAAAATTATCGATAATTATGGATATGGTAAATATTAAAACCTTATTAACTGCCGTAAGTTGGAAGATTACGCCACTTTGGACATTTAGACAAGAGGCCCAAAACCATTAACGGTCATCTGACTACCTTGGCAATAGTAAAAATAATTATATATGGTGTCACTTTGCCAGGACCATGTCAGGATCATTTTCAATTTCTTTCAACAAATTTCATTTCAAACAAACGGCCCAAGGGCCTTAACATATAGGAAATGAATTGTCATGGTAGCTATCTTTGATTTGGGATCAACCTGAGATGTAACAACACTTTGTCGGGACCGTGTCAGGATCATTTCATGCAAGTTTCAGCCAAATCGCACCGGTAGAACTTGAGAAGAGGTTCAAAATGTGTTTTCAAGATGGCGGCTGTGGCGGCCATCTTGGATTTCAGATCGACCTGAAAAATAACAACACTTTGTCGGGACCATGTCAGGATCATTTTATGCAAGTTTCAGCCAAAATGCACAGGTAGAACTTGAGAAGAAGTTCAAAATGTGTTTTCAAGATGGCGGCTGTGGCGGCCATCTTGAATTTCGGATCAACCCGAAAATTAATAACACTTTGTCGGGACCATGTCAGGATCATTTCATCTAAGTTTCAGCTAAATCGCACTGGTAGAACTTGAGAAGAAGTTCAAAATGTGAAATGACAACGCACGGCGCACGGCGGACTACGACGGACGAAACATGACGACTATAGGTCATGGTCAGATGACCTAAAAATGTTCATCGTCTGTCACGTGCTATTTGATCAGTAGACAAAGTTTTTCTTCCATTGTGTATTTACACGTACATGTGGCATAACGCAGTCGTGATAAACAAATCTCCATTTCGTCCTGAAATGTATTTGCTCCCGAACTAATATGATTCAAATTACAAAAATCATTATTGTAACAATTTTGATGTTTAATGTGAAATCAAGAACGTATCCTTGGTGAAATACTGATTTCATTTTTTCCGTTGCGGGCTAACTGTCACTAGTAGGGACTAAACATGTGGGGCGAAGCGAAGCATTTTCGGGACGAAACGTCTTCATGCATTGTAAACAACATTTTTGGGATGAAAAGTCTAGATACATTGTAAACAAAATTTTTCAAACCTAAGATCATTTGAATAGTAAGAATGTGAAAGCAGCAACTTGCTATTCCAATTTCAACATTACAGATATGCTTATTTCAGTAATTTTCATATTCAAAATTTGTGATTTAAAATTCCCGGTAAAATCAATGCTGTTGAATTCACTGCCGTTAGGAGCGCTAGTATCTGCGAGCAAGTTCTTAGCCAATTATATTGAGGAAATTGCATATATTGCAATGACTGATAGAGAATTTTGCAACCACGATCACAAAGGCGAGGTTATTACCTCGTCACAAACCTTTGGAAAGGCATTGTGAAGTATTTAATCATAAATCCAGATTGTGACCTTTATCACTGTTGAGAAAACATAAATTATCTTTAGACCTTATATTATAATTAGCTGTATTACCGCAAGCATCCACATCAGGGCCGTGAATTTGAATCCCATGTGGGTCAGTTGCCTACAACTGACCAATGGTCAGAGGTTTTCCGTGGGACCTCCATCTCTTTAAATGAGCCTGGCAGTTAATAGGATGGTAAAACCAATCAAACAAACATTAACACTAAAAAAAAACACAAAAAAACATTCAATATAAAATAGGACTCAAAAAATGGTATTCTTTTTAATTTTTATTGCATTCAAATCAACAACTCTTAGCTCACTTCCATTGGACCATTGGACAACATATAATCTAAACGAATACAGATTTAATTTAGACAATGAATGACATTAAAAGTGTTTCAATGATAAGATGTTACCTCTTGCACTAATGAATATGACTGATATGCAAGTGAAAGGGCAAACTTTCATTCTTAATATCATATTCAAGGTGGTACCAGTATTTATGGTTTTCTTACACAACTTTCACCACGTCATTGTTAAAGCTATTTCATCATTAATATATTGTCATGATAAATTTTCCATGACGGTTTTATCCTTTAATTTTATTAAAAACTGCAGGTAAAACTTTTGCCATTTTCACTTAATTGAGATACAATAGATGTAATTATTTTTAAAATTTCACAAATTAAAATTTTTCTTATCTATGATTTTTAATAGCCATTATTATTTTTTTCGTGAATTAATTTTTCTTGATCTTAAATAACTTCCTGCAAAAGAACGAAAATATTATCTCTGCAAAAATAGCCAGCTATACAGTACTATAACTTATAAGTGTCAATGTAGAGATGGAATTTAATGTCACAAAAACAACTGGCCATTCTTAGATGAGAAATTTCAACACACATAATATGGTGAGAAGATTTCATGAATAAGTTGTTCGTACAAGATCCTGTTTTGTAGGGGGGCAATAGAAGCCAATGTCAAAAGCATGTCTTATACAAAAATTAACTGATGTATTCTGTCTTTTTTCATCTCTGTATAAGTTCTATTTTAATCATGCATATCTTTCTATTTATCATGATACATCACTCTTTTTAACTCTCACTCCACTCTCTTTTCCACAATCATTCGTTCATCAAAATAAGCAACCATCTTCTTCTGTGTCAATTCTCTTCAATACCAAACATCTTTCTCACTTTACAAATTATGATATGGCCTTTTACTTTGCTGTAGAATATTCCCTATCATGACTTTATTCTATAGCTTTAAGTTGTTAACAGCTTCTACAACTACAACATCATCAAATGGTAATAAGAAAATCATTCATATTACAAAACAGATGGATTTGATTTTAAACAAACTAAATGTATGAAATGTTTATTCCCCATCATGTTTTCTGCTTTAATTGATAAGCACACCCAATGACCATTGCATGTTCTATGCAGAGCCAGAGCGGATTTTTAAATCTGCAAATTTTGCAGTAAAGGATTTTTGAATTATCCTATAACCAATATGCAGTTTCTGTTTTTATGAAATACTTATTTGGGTCCCACAGGATTAATTATACACAAGTTTGACTAAATCTATTTAGTATACAAATTAATGATGCCATTTACGAATGCAAATTAAAGATTTCTGTGATTGTTTTTGCTTTAAAGTAATAAATTTGTGTCAGGGACAAGAACCAGTACATCATGGAGACAACAACAGTGATATAAATACATTGTCAGTCAATGATGATTTTTAAAGGTTTTTATATCATTAGTGTTGCATGATAAACAAAGTACTGAATAGTTTACTGGGTAGCAGTTGAATATTTCGGGTGGTTTATTTTCGCTACATTAGTGTTTTCACTGAAACCGGCTAATTTTAAACTCCAGTTAAATCTTCAGAAAGTCATTGTTGTACATTAGAACAATGGTTCAAAGAGTTTGGTAAACTGCGAAATTTCACCTCTCTTGGGAATATGCCCAGTATAAAACACCACTGAAATAAATACAGAGATTCTTGTCACATAACATACTGCATCTGAGAAGAATACATACATACAAAGACAGAAATGATTTAATATCAGTTGTTTTGAATAACTCAATAAAGGATCTTAACAAAAGAAATAAAAAGATAACAAATAATAACAAATATACCCAAATATTTTCCTTTTATGATGCAAAGTTATTTTGATGTTATTTAAATACATGCATTACTCTAATTGTGACAGGTCACAAATAAACACTAACAATGAACATTCTTATAATAAATACACCAACATAGCCACATAATGGTAAACGTGTGATCAGGAATACAGATCATACGACAGGGAGTTGAAACACTTAACCAATCCATCATGGCACCAAATACTGTTTGAGATGGTTACGAGTCTGTGAACACTTTCCAGAAGTTTATTCAGCACACTCCCTGTACTTTTTGATTCGTTTCCATTCTCCTGTCTGATAGTTCATTTGGAAAAAAGTGTCTGCAATCATCGTTTTCTGTGAAGAGTCTAGTTGTGAAACCATTTCTTTGTTTTCACTCAAACGAATACTTAATACACTGCCTTGCTGAGGGCATGGATTTTCTGAAGGAAAGAACAAAAAATAAATCTAAATCACAATCAATTCAGAAGTTTCAATGTAGGAACAACATGCTTAATTATTACAGAATATTCACCAAATAGTCCCCTTCTAATCCCTATTGAGGTACAAAACATGTCATAATTTTGCTATGTCATTTATATGATTATACCGTTTGCAAATAGACGTTACAAAATGAGTGATTATTATCTATTATGTTTATTTCACTCAAAGTTTTATTGTTAACAAGAGCTGTTGGAGAACAGCAAAGCTCGCCTATTCAGAAGAAGTTGATGTTCAAGTATTTACTATTTAAACATGGAAATATGACAAATTAACAGACTCAAAAACCCACTAAAGGGCCCCAAATTGGTTGTATTATCACGTTCAGCATCCATACACATTAGGAAAATAAAATCATAAACATTTATAATGACTTATGCTTAAACAATTGACAAAATAGAAACTTGCTCAAAAACTTTAACATGGAAATATGACAAATTAACAGAATTAAAAAAAACCTAAAGGGCCCAAAATTGGTTGTATTATCACGTTCAGCATCCATACACATTAGGAAAATAAAATCATAAACATTTATGATGACTTAAGCTTAAACAATTGACGAAACAGAAACTTGCTCAAAAACTTTAACGTGAAATGGGACGCCAACGCTGACATCGATGTCGACGCCGACGTCTTCGAATAGGCGAGCTAAAAAACCACAAGCTATTATATTATAATTAGAATGCTATTGAAGTTCATATTACAAGTGGCATGTGTAAGGTGCACTCCATTAAATATGGTAGTAAGAAGGATAACTCTTTCTCCCTGTCATGTCTGTAATGCTAAGTGAAGTTAGAGAACAAATACTTCTGTTTTTGTATATAAAAAGTGAACTGTAAATGAACATATTTTTTCTACAATAATTTTTCGTGTGCAAAATTGACTTTGGACAGTTCAATGATAGCTATAATAGCAACATACAGAATATGAAATTAGTGCATTTAAAATAATATTTCAGCCCAAACCCTCTTGTGAAAAAAATACTAAAATATACTACTGCTGAAAGATATATAAGTTTACTGTATTTTGTGTTTGAGTCGTCTGTGAATGAACATCATAAATACACCTATCATACATAAGGTATAATTGTATCCAACATCTTGTGTGTGTGGGCAATCCATAAGTAGATTTCCAATTATAAAGGCATGGTGTAGAGATAATCTCTCAGATATGTAGTGGTAACTTACCTCGTGATCCTGCCATGAAGCCTAGAATTAGGGCTTTTTCAGGTCTGGTAACTTTATTTGATGTCCTAAACATTTCTTGTGCTTCCAACATTTGTTCTCTCTGGAATTAGACATGTTGATTTTTTTTTATTTCTTCGACCAGTATCAGAAGGATTTTTCAATGTCAGAATGTTACATAAAATTGCATCTTTTACTTTATAAAATAAATGACAATGATGAAAATATTAAATTTTTATCTCTTTCAGTAGAATATCAAGCTCAATCAATCTTGAATCAAAGACTGATTAACAGTTAACGATAATTTACAGTTAGGTTATTTTCTCTTCTCATTTTAGCAGATATTTGGTGAATAGACAAGAATATTTTCAGAAGTGAAGAGTAATCAATTAAGGAAATTTGATTTAAATAATAAGTCAAGGAAATTAATGTCCCTGAATTAAGATTTCTTACCGTGAGTGACAACCCTTTCTTGGGCTGTCCTGGCTGGGGGGTAGGCATGACCGGTGTAGGTTGTGTAGTTGCTGTGGTAGTGACTGGCTGGACCAGCTGTGGGGGCAGAACTGTCGTAAATGTAGAAGGTGTTGTTGGGGTCCCCGCCGTGTCGGAGGTGGGTGATGGCTCAGAGGGGTTATAGGAGGGCGTGTCAGGGGTACCCCCGCCTGGCCGCGCTGATTTGTTAAGCTGCTGTAGTTGTTGCTGAAGATTTTCACGGGCCTGTAGTGTAGTACTGGATAGAGAGGCAGCTGTAATAAAAATAACATACTCAATATCAGATAGGGATAGTAAATAAAAACAGCAAGATTATTTACACTAACACACCCTGAAAAACTTGAAGTGAAAAAAAGCATGAAGATTTTTATGTGCTTATATTTACCTTGGAAGGGTGTGACTGAAGGGTTTGGTACCCTTGATGTTGTTGCTGGTACATATGAAGCGGTAGGTGTGGTGACACTGTTTGTACTTCCAACGGAAACAACTGCAATTTTCTATTTAAAAACAAAAAATGAGATTTTTACCTATTTACCAGGTACTACGTACAGCACAGAATGATAACAATTATCTACAATATTTTTTTTCCAAAAGATTTAAAGAAAAATTTCAAAATACATCTTGTTAGTACTAAAGAACTTACATAACAGTGCGCATGTTACAATTTTTCCTCCCATAGAAAACGGAAGACATCCAGTCACTATTGTAATATCTAAAAGTTTTGATATATTAGAATAAGACGTACTGATGTTGGACCAGACACCATTGTAATATTCATAGGATTAGATATGTTAGTAGAAGACTTACTGATGTTGGACCAGACACCAGTCCTGCGGCGTAGTCGGGGGTGTACGATGCTGTCGTTGTCGTGGCTGCAGCAGCTGATGCTGCCACTGCTTCTTTTTCTTTTTTCTTTGTCTCCATCTCCTCCATATCTGTCATCAAACAACTCTTCATTCAATATGTACCAACTAACTAACTCTATCAGGTAAAATATGTTCTACCATGACAGTTAGTCTGCTACTATATCATCAAACCTCTGTGAATACTTAATTTTTGTCCATGAAAATTCGGAATATTGAAAGTTTTCATAGATTGGCATACAAAGAGTGATTGGCATTGGCTTGTTACTGTTTGATCAAGTTGAGATGCATACAATATATTGATAGTCTAATGTATTGTTACCATCCTACTAATTATATCTCGTCTTATTCCTACATACCTGCGATCTTTTTGCGTCGTTTGGCTTCCTTGGCTCCCACAGGAAGTGCTTCCAAATCCAGAAGCTGAAAAATCATTCATGGACATCTTTAATGCTACTCATTAGAATACCATGGTTTTTTTTATTATATAATTGGCTTGAAAAGTTATCCCCCCAAGACAAGAATTCCACGGAAATGGATGTGTTGCCTGCACTGCATCACAATAGTTATATTTATAGTTGTAAATATTGTTAATACTTAGGTGAAGTTATCAAGTCCTGTAACTCTTGCAAATATTGATGGATTTTGAGAAGTATCGAACCCATCTAAGATCTCATTGATATAAAGCAATATACCAAATTTGGTTTAAATCGGACAATAAATACTAAAGTTGTCAAGCGAGAACCATGTTTCAACGATTTTAAAGTCCCGTAACTCCTGCAAATATTCACAGATTTTGAGAACTATCGCACATATGTAAGATCTCATTGATATAAAGCAACATATCAAATTTGGTCGAAATCGGACAATAAATACTAAAGCTATCGAGCGGAAACCATGGATTTTTCTGTTTTGAGGATTTTAAAGTCCCGTAACTCTAGCAAATATTGACGGATTTTGACCATTATTGAACGCATCCGAGATCTCATTAATATAAAACAATTTATAAAGTTTGATTGAAATTGAACAATAGATATTTAAGTTATCGAGTGGAAACCACAGATTTATATATTTTGACATTATTTAAGTCCTGTAACTCTTGCAAATATTGTCGGATTTTGACCATAATCAAACTCATCCTAGATCTCATTGATATAAAGCTATATACCTAATTTGGTTGAAATCGGACAATAAATACTTAAGTAATTGCATGGAAACCATTTCCCCGGACGCGGACATAGTGATACCTAAGTGTCGCCCTTGCGTGGCAGGCGACACAAAAAGTAAAGAGAAAAGGCATAAAGGATTTGCTAATACATTAAAATGAAAAGACAATGTTAAAAGCTTTGGAGGTAAAGAACTATTTTTTCTAACCTTCTAACAAATAATTTATCATGTTCTACATTTCAACAATGATTTGAAAGTAACTTTCCCATCAATTTTCCTAATACATGATCACCCTAACAAAGTTAGTTTACCTTGATACCACCTTCTTTACGCATAGGACTAGGACGATGTGAGGACAGAGGTGTTCCTCCTCCCATCGGTGAAGAATTGAGTCTGTTCAGGCCGGCCGACGGTGACCTAAATCCTGGTGTACTGACACTACGTCCTGGCATACCTTTCAGGGGCGCTAGAAAACATAACATAATTGATTATAAAACAAGGACAGATATCTCCATATCTGTCATCATAGATCAGAGGCATCACATGTTGTAACACATAGGATGAGGGCGTTTATACAACTTCAACTCCTTCTCCAGAAAAAGGAAAAGGCGCTTATAGGGTGAGGGATGCTAATTACGGTGGATACAGTATGTAAACATTGATCAATTTTATCAATTTGCTTAGTTCAGTATATACATATTGCAAAATTATAATAGGAACCTTGACGAGGAATGAAGTATAATATATGATAACCATAAATGTGTTGTAACCATGTTCTTTATAAACATGTTTTACTGTATAAGTTTACTACAATACAACAATGCTTTTTCAGATATATGGACTAAAGAAAAATAAAACAATTATGTAAACTTAGACCAATTCTATCAATTTGTCATATATCATGTGAAAGTGACCCGATGGATTCTATACTTACTACCATCATCCATCTTCTTGGCAAAGCTGCGCATCTTTACAGGAATGCTGTTGGGTACATTATTTTTCTTGTTAGATGCTACTTCTGATGCTGAAAATTACAATAAGTTTAATATAAATATTAAGCATTTGTTGATATTTCCAATTCACCGAAATTTCATAGGTTTTTCCTGCATAAAGCAGTTTGGTTTTTTTTGTGTAAAAGATAATCTACATAGCTTTTGTTAACATAGTTTGATAAGCTTACATTTCTGTAATAGTTCAGCCCTAAGAATGGCAGACTTGGGTTTTCTCTTCAAAGCAAAGTGTTTGACTGGAGCTGGTTGAGTGCCTGCTACAGCAGTGAAGGCAGTCTTGTTGAGGAACTGGCATTCCATAGGTAACATTCTCACACTGGCTGCTTTCTTCACTGTAAAACCATAATTGTGTATACCAAGTAAAATAATTATCTTACAATAAGGAATAGTAAGCAGGGTTTGTGCTGGGTGTTCCATAAATGGGGTCCTTCTTAGATTAAATGGGGCCCCTTATGCGATCATATATTAGAATAGATCTAAAACTATCAGAAACAAGAGCTGTTGAAGAACAGCAAAGCTCGCCTATTCAGAAGAAGTTGATGTTCAAGTATTTACTATTTAAACATGGAAATATGACAAATTAACAGACTCAAAAAATCCCTAAAGGGCCCCAAATTGGTTGTATTATCACGTTCAGCATCCATACACATTAGGAAAATAAAATCATAAACATTTATGATGACTTAAGCTTAAACAATTGACGAAACAGAAACTTGCTCAAAAACTTAAACGTGAAATTGGACGCCAACACCGACGCCGGGGTGACATCATTAGCTCCCCCTATTCTTCGAATAGGCGAGCTAAAAATGTGGGGTCCTATTCAATTACTAAGCTTAACAAGGACATAGTCATTCAGATCCCCCGCCAATGGAGTTATCAAAGCTGAAGTAAGTTTGATTGTGGAGACTTATGTGTATGAAAAAAAAACAGGAAAAAGGAAGTTGAGCTAAAGAAAGATGGAGTATAATTCAAGTAGAGCGGGGCTGCAATTGTTGAATCAGGTATACAGCCTTGACATTTATATTAGACTATATACACAAAGATGGGTGGAGTTTTGCAAAGTAACATTTACCATTTACCACGATATTTTCAGCAATGTTTCCATGGTAACGGAAAAAATGCAAAAAATGAAAACCTAAAAATAGCAAAAGGTACTACTAGACCATAAACAGAAAGTGTCTATGAAGTTTCGTGGAAATATCTCTGCTGGTTTTAGAGTTATGCTCCGGAAATGAACCTGCTACAAAATATGATATTTTCAGCAATGTTTCTATGGTTACAGAAAAAACCACAAAAAGTGAAAACCTAAAAATAGCAAAAGGCACTACTAGACCATAAGAACAATGTGTCTATGAAGTTTCATGGAAATATCTCTGCTGGTTTTAGAGTTGTGCTCCGGAAACGATTCTTACACAAAAATCTGCCATTTTCAGCAATATTTCCATGGTTACAGAAAAAAGCACAAAAAGTGAAAACCTTAAAATAGCAAAAGGCACTACTAGACCATAAGACTAATGTGCCTATGGAGTTCTGTGCATATATCTCAACCAGTTTTCCAGTTATGCTGCGGAAACGAACCTGGTACAAAAATATGATATTTTCAGCAATGTTTCCATGGTTACGGAAAAAGTGCAAAAAATGAAAACCTAAAAATAGCAAAAGGCACTACTAGACCATAAGAACAATGTGTCTATGAAGTTTCATGGAAATATTTCTGGTTTTAGAGTTGTGCTCCGGAAACGATTCTTACACAAAAATCTGCCATTTTCAGCAATGTTTCCATGGTTACAGAAAAAAGCACAAAAAGTGAAAACCTTAAAATAGCAAAAGGCACTACTATACCATAAGACTAATGTGCCTATGGAGTTCCGTGGAAATATCTCTTCTGGTTTTAGAGTTATGCTCCGGAAACGAACCTGGTACAAAAATATGATATTTTCAGCAATGTTTCCATGGTTACGGAAAAAGTGCAAAAAATGAAAACCTGAAAATAGCAAAAGGCACTACTAGACCATAAGAACAATGTGTCTATGAAGTTTCATGGAAATATTTCTGGTTTTAGAGTTGTGCTCCGGAAACGATTCTTACACAAAAATCTGCCATTTTCAGCAATGTTTCCATGGTTACAGAAAAAAGCACAAAAAGTGAAAACCTTAAAATAGCAAAAGGCACTACTAGACCATAAGATCAATGTGTCTATGAAGTTTCGTGGAAATATCTCTTCTGGTTTTAGAGTTATGCTCCGGAAATGAACCTGGTACAAAAATATGATATTTTCAGCAATGTTTCCATGGTTACGGAAAAAATGCAAAAAATGAAAACCTAAAAATAGCAAAAGGCACTACTAGACCATAAGACCAATGTGTGAATGAAGTTTCGTGGAAATATCTCTACTGGTTTTAGAGTTGTGCTCCGGAAACAATTCGTACGGACGGACAGACGGACGGACGGAACCCATTTGTATATCCCCCGCCAACTTCGCGGGGGATAAAAAGGAGATGGGGACAGCATAAATGCAACCTCTGGTACTAGTACAGTGTATATGTTTACCTGGCAGTTATTATTTGAATAATAAAGCAGGGTGCAGCAAAATGTACAACAACTGTTTGTGAACAAAAAAGCTCCTCTCTTGGTTACTTACAACAGATTACCAGAATCAAGAACATTTTAGCCCATTAGGCCTATTGAAATTATCAAAATAGTGTTTTCCTCATTAAGATAATTGTCCATACTGAAAACAATACTTATTTAATCCTATGTATAAATGCAGACAACACTGCCAGTTGTTATGATTTATAATAGTATTTCAATATTTACACCAAAACTTAAAAAGTGATTTTTGGACTCACTTAGCCTTTTGAAATTCTCAAAATTTTAAGTTTTCTGAGCAATTAATGGGACATATTCTGATCTTATCAATTTCATCCTGGACAAATAATATTTTTAATGGACTGGATCTTGACTAAATGAAAAAGTTGAAGTTATGGAATGACAAAGGACAACAGTGAGAGAACAAATCTGATGGTGACAAAGAGAAAACACCCTAGCTTACAAAGCACTTTGATTTAACGTACCAACTTTATTGAGATCTGCTAGTATCTCTGTAAATGTTGCATTGTTGTCGTTGAGATCTAGGTTGAGTGATCCTGTAGATGGGAAAGGTCTGAGAATCTCTCCCACCATGGACACCCATTGGTCACTGTCATGTATAGCCATTAGTAAGATCTCTTCCATGTCCATCCGCCACTGAAACATCAGGAATGTCACACAACATAATAAATCTGGTATGATGAATTATTTCTGATAAACAGTTAAAATATCAAACATCATACTCACTGTCCTCTGTCCCTTAATATTTACCAGGATATTAACATTATTTCACAAGCTTTAAGGCTGAAAGAATTTCAGTCATGAGTTCTGCAGGGCTAGGTTAATAATTCTGGTAAACACTTTTGGTATTACAATGGTAACTAGAAATATATCTGTTACAAATTAAGTGCTCGCTAAACACTTCCTAACCTTAATTTCCCCTATGAAACCATCCTCTGCAACAAGTGTACGTAGCACTTTCCCTCTTTATCTTTGGAACTATTGCAAGATGGTTTACGCCCTTGGTGCATTGTAATAAATACTTTCCTTTACTTCATCAGAACTTTAAATGTGACATTACTTTGAAGTTCTTTGTTACATAAAAGTGTGTTTATTATCATATTGATATTGATAGGATAAACTTGTTTCGTTGTTCAAATTAGTCGTCCGCTAGAACACCACCCAGTCGTTGTGCACGTGGTGACTTACCTGTGTCATGCTTGAACGCCTTTCTGGAGTACATTAGATCTGGAGCTTAGACACTCGGACTGTTATTTTATAATGTGTTTTTTATTCTGTTTCTCTGACGCAAAGCTGTGTAATTTTATAAATATTAATCAGAACTGCAGCAAATGCAGTCTATGGTCAAAGGGTTTAGTAAGCGATAGTGCAACGTACACCTTGGACCTATAGGATGATATGAAATAAATTAAATATTTGGCCGGTACTAAAAGTTATACGTTTCGTCACTTTCTTTTAATGACTATATAAACCTGAATTGCATTGTATTGTTCCAGAAGATACCAAGGTCGATCAAATGCTTTGAATATTGTGACCAATGCAAGAGTTTGTATGATACGCTGCTTGAAATTTACACAAAACAAATGGGTTTAGCACTGTGAAATGTCACTGTTGTTAATGTTTACATTTGTAGTAGATTATTGCTGACAAGTATATTGTAAAATATTTTTGAAAGTTTGGTGTCACTAAATCATGGCAAAATCTATTAAACCCTAAAAGACACTGACTTCTGGTCTCGCGTGCGCAGTTGGAATCTGCGCATAGCGGATGTACACAGACTTTACACCCAACAAGGAAAATAACAATACGAGTACACTCGCACTAAAAATACAGCAAAATCATTAAGTAAGGCAAGTCCATTTTGATTTCTTGTTTTTCAGATTTTGGAATTTTGAAATTAGGAGCAAAGTAGCGAAATTTTCTTTATTTTAAAAATATTTTGAAAACACAACAATTGGAGCATGCTAACATTTTCACGGGAGTTTTTATTAGACTTTAAGTTACATTTCATGAAATAACACTTAATAAGCATGTTGTTATGCTGAAATAAGAGTTTTACTGTTTTCTTGTTATTTTCAACATTCATAACTGTATAAAAGATGTTAAAAAAGAAATCTAATATCAAAGATGCTCCACCGCTGCCAAATGGTATTTTGTCACTATTGAAAACAGAAGCAGACGATTTGGTATTTTTCTTCAGTTACAAAAGTTACTTACTTTACACAATTTCCACCATTGAAAAGTTTGAGCTTCTAATTTTACTTAAAGTTTAAAATATAAAACATAATTAATTGCATCCCGAAAAAAATCCCTGACACTATATCCTATTTGGAATGAAGTACTATAAAAAATTTAAATTGCGCATACACCAAAATCAAAACAAATTATTTTATATTATTTTCTGTGTTAATTAGACATACATATACACGATTAAACCCCAATTATTGTTCAAATGATGAGTATCATTTAAGCTCTGTCGGCGGTGGAGCATCTTTAAGGTATTTATGCAGCTATTGAAAATATGCCATTACACATAATGCTTTCAATGCATTGTATGTTTTCAGTAATCATGACAATTTGAACATTAAATGGCAATGTTTAATACTTCAAAGAAATAGCCGAGAAAGTTATATCTTAGTGAACTTTAGTTAATGACAATAATTTGTTGATGTAAGTCAGCCAGTCAAATCACCTGTCATGGTCGCCATTTTCTAGGTGAGCTTGAATGCAAAGTCTTAAGATTTGCAGATATTGGCAAAAAAAGACTGAAATCGGGACACGGACTATTAAATAAAAATACATGTGTCCCTATCACATTATAAGTACAATACTCTGTACCACTCAGCCTGCATGTGGTCACAGTTGTGGTGACAGAAAATCTTGACAGAATGTATGTTATTGTAAAGGTTTGTAAGACGCTTGCTTGTTTCAAGAGACAAGGATTTATAAGTGAGAAGGATTCGTGTCTGTCTCTTTACAATACTAAACACCACGCGAGACGCTTATGAACCGGGAATAAAAACCGTTTTTCTCAACAAATACTTGTCTAATCGAGTCAAACGAAACACCAATGTAAAGTAAATTAAATTTCACAACGTTTATAACTTGCTTTAAAGACGGAAGATTTAGAAGAAATGTCTTAAACTATCGTTAAAAAAATACGACCGCTCATGAAATGGCAGCACGTTTCAGAAAGTAAGAAAGTAACCCTCGCACCCGCAAGCTACATCAAAGGCTGCGGCGGCGGATATCAAAGGAAATCAGTCGTCGCCCAACGTCACGGTCAGTGCACAAACACAAAAGCGCCTGCGCTGTCTTTGCCCAAAACTCAGTGTGACTTATCCTTCTCATAGACGCTTGCTTGTTTCAAGAGACAATGCACGAGTAATTCAAACATCTGAGTGACCAGGAAACGGTGACTAGTAAAAATGAGCCCTGTAATAATTTGCCCAGGTTCATCAGATTCCTGGGCAAGAAAGTTAGAAGTGGTAAAATCTTTTCTTCTTTTTTCATTTTCGGAAAATAGGAGCGAGAAATCCAACAAACAAGAAATCAAATTTGAATGACCTTATAGGCTAAATGATATCATTCAAGACTGTTGTATTGAAACATTAAAGCCGAGATGTTTGTCCTTTTCCTAAAATGGTGGATGTCAAGGGCAGATAACTCGGTGGTAACTCTGTTGCATTATTCATCCCGGCATCCTTTGCATAACATATATATTTCAAATAAAGGTAAGTAACTATAATTAACATAACAAACAAGAGATCCCAGAGGGATTTTGGCGCCCAAAGAATGATCTATGTTTGACAATGGAACGAGGGATCTTTTCCCTGCTTTTCAAACTTTTTCAAACATACTACAGTGTACATAGAAAATTTCAGACAGATCGCTTAAGTACTTTCTAAGAAATAGCGGTAACAAACTTCAACAATGAAATCCAAGATGGCGACCGGTTGGCCATATTGTTGACCGATCAGTCCCAAAAGGCATTATCCACATCTAGGGCCCTAGTGGAACCTATACATATGAAATTTGAGACAGATCCATTCAATACTTTTAGAGAAATAGTGATAACAAATTTTAACTATTAAAATCCAAGATGGCTGCCTGGCAGCCACCTTGTTGACCGATTAGTCCCAAAAGGCATTATGCACAACTAGGGCCCTAGGGAAATCTACATATGAAATTTGAGACAGATCCATTCAGTTCTTTTTGAGAAATAGCTATAACAACCTTTAACAATCATAATCCAAGATGGCTGCCTGGCGGCCATCTTGTTGACAGATCGGTCACAAAATGCAACATGCACAACTAAGACCGTAGGGGAACCTACATATGAAATTTGAGAATGATCCCTTCAGTACTTTCGGAGAAATAAGGGTAACAAACTTTAATTATCAAAATCCAAGATGGCGGACGGTCGGCCATCTTGTTGACGGATCAGTCCCAAAATGCAATATGCACAACTAGGGCCCTAGAGGAACCTACATATGAAATTTGAGAAAGATCCCTTCAGTACTTTCTGAGAAATAGCGGTAACAAACTTAAACTATCAAAATCCAAGATGGCTGCCTGGCAGCCTTCTTGTTGACTGATTAATCCCAAAATGCAATATGCATAACTAGGGTCCTATGGTAACCTACATATGAAATTTGAAAAAGATCCCTTTGGCACTTTCTGAGAAATAGCGGTAACAAGAATTGTTAACTGACGGACGGATGGAATGACAGACAGACGGACTGACGGTCGAAAGGCGATTTCAATAGAAAGGTCATGTAACCTACCGTTCATAACTTTCTTTCATTTATTGGTCAGCCTCAGACCATTCTTGACATCTCATGTGTATTTGTGTCAAAGCACATAAATTCTAACTTAAAGAAAACTTAAATGGTTATTAATTCTATCAGAAAATGGGGGTTTTTTACGAAAAAAAAATGGTGAATTGGTTGCCAGCCAGTACCTCACTCTTCTGACAAAATTAATGTGATTTGCTGGTATTTTGGTATACCACAAGATACAGGTGAATCTAGTGGAAAATCACTTTTCCCTTATCTGATAAAGACCTAATTACACACATTTTTCCTAATAACAAAAGCATATTCAGTGTTTTTCCTGGTTATTTTGGGAAATTGCCACCTGGTGAAAATTTGGAAATTTTGTGTGATAAAAGTAGGAAATGAAAAATAGAAACAGTGTTTATGGAAATTTTGGAAAAGGTAAAAATAGACAATTATGCTTCTCTAAGAATCAAGTGTAAGAATGGATACTAAAATATGACATTCAGACTTGGGATTTCCGGAATTTTTTAGTTTCGTCAGACAAAATATGTGTCAACTCACTGAAACAATAGGCAGAAAAAACACTGATATTAATCTAATACAATTTCTGGAAAAGCCTATCTGTGATCGCAGTAGTTAATCTTTTGTTCTAATGTATTTCTTATATACTGTTACCAAACAGTAATATTATAGTTGTAATGAATAAAGGATTTCCAACGGCAAAAGAGTTATCTCCCCTTACTCATAAGACGATTGATCTCTTTAACTTAACATGTTTCGTTCTGAATTGTTTATTGTGTGTATTGACTTACTGAACTGCTTTAAACCATTTTTGTTTTAGAATCATAATGTTGCTGAATTCCTGGTAATGAATATCAAATTAACAAGAAAAATTATATGTATCGTAGAAAATTTCTACTTTCGCTTTAACGAAAAATTTGAGGCTAAAAGTACAATATATTTCATCGGTCATTCTCCATTGCCAGATGGAAAAATTTTGAAGCCGTAGAGTCACAAAAATGGCAACGAAATTAAGATTTAATTAAAACAAAATGTGAATGTAAGATTATGTTTATAATCCCTTTTATAGGTTTACCTTTTATCAATTTTTTATCATTAATTTTTTAATATGCGAATATTTTGTAATGATGCGTGAATGTGACTTTGGATATATACATTCATGCGCAACACTAAATCTTGTTGTGATTTCCATTTCCGGTTTACCAAGAAAGTTTCCCAGCTTTATATATATGGCATCCTCAATATTCCAGGGGTTTCTCTGTAGTCTTCAAAGGAAATCTTTGCAGGCCTGTGATTGGTTCAGATTTTTTTCTCTGAGCTGCCTTTAGTTATACTAAGAGATAGTCCAGGGGTGTAAAGATCGTAAGTGATCGGAACCCCTGGAGTATCGAGGATGCTGATATCCAGGTTTACATTATTATTATGGTACCAAGACATTTCTACCACAAGAAATTGCTTTGTAAACAGGACTAGCTTGTATGAGATATGTTCTCTATCAATTTCTTATTGGATTTCCCAAAGCAGAGCCATTGAGTGAGACAGGTAATTGGGGTTGTGGGTCCAGAAGGAAGGAAGAAAGACAGAAATGGGGGGGAGGGGGGAAGGTGCTCAATAAGATTAAACAATACGGAATATAAAGTCTCGTCAAAGATAAAGGAATTTGAACGAGAATTCTACATTAACGGTATAAATGTTCAAAATAAGGGGGCTAGAAAAGAATTTTAGGACTTGTCAGAATAATTAAAAAATTGGCACATATAAAATCAGAAAATAAAAGAATCAGAGAAAGTGACAGCCGCACACCTGTTCTACATTTCGGCGATGAATATGAAGAAACGACAGCATCAGCTTGACCTTGACATGAGGCTGGAGTGCATGAAAGCACTGGTGAATGCTCTGGAGTTTCTGTTGAGACAGCTGAGCACATATTGTCTTCCCAGACCATAAATCGTCCGTCGATCCTAACTTGTTGTGCAGCCATAGTGCTGTGTCTCCGGTGGCCATATTGGAAAAAGGTGTTTCGGGCTTTTTGATTGGCTGTCGGTATAGACATATACACTGTTATGATAAGACCCGAAAATTCCGAAAGAAATTAACCTGAATAGTTCAGTCGTTGATTTTAGTATGATTGATTGGAAAAATTTCGAGGCAACTCAAATTTTAGGACGGCCACACATGCGCAACACTGGTTAGCGGGCTTTTGAAAAAAGATTCAGTTGTTGTTTTTCATGAGCAATACGATCGTAGTAAGTATACTGTTAGTTGATAACTCGACGAGCATTATGTAACTGTATATTGTCATTTGTTACTTTATAATCATTGTTTAAAGTCCGGCTGTTCCTATGTCTCGGGTTAAAGAATTTGGTATCCATTCGGATCTGATCATACATGAGCTGAGTTCGACGACTGTCAATAGGAAGCTTAGACCTACCCAGCTGATAACAAGTGATATCTCCTCTCAATGTTTTTAGGGTACACAATGTGATAGATAATTTTACCCAATAATCAGTAAGTACATATTCGACGCGGTAATTAAAGGATCTCAGATCTCGAAACGACTATAAATGAAATGTGCAAAGCTTGGAAGAGTACATTGACCCATTTAAAAAATAATAGCAACTAGGCCTATCATGCATTTAATTAGTCCCCTTAACCTCCCTTATTAGGGTGTTTTTTTTGCTCAGCTCGCGGTACCTCTTAAAAAATGTGAAATCGTTGGACAGATTTGGCCTACGCTACGTCAGCGGAATATTTCTAATATATCGGGCATGCAATCCGATTCCAGTTTTATTTTCAAAAAACCATGTGTAAGTTAGTTATACTATATATGGTGTACCATATTCAATACAATAAGCACCCAGGGACAATTGAAAGGAGGCCTCAAAAGGGGAACAGGCGCTTATAGAGACATGGGCGCTTATTGGGTCAAATACGGTGTAACATCTAATCACTGATCAAATATTGAAGTATAAGTATATTTTGCTTTTTCATTCGTTATAATTATAAACTTTTCAATTACAGGCTAGTGATTGCCTCGTTTAGTACAAATGAGACATGGATTTGATGGAGTTTTCTATGACTGAGGGTAATGACACCCTGACAGGGGATGAAAACTTTCTGCCTCCTCAGCTCATGCAGACCCCTGTAGTGGTCAACTCTATCCTGAAGCCATCCACCAAAGGCAATCTGATGCAACTCCATACCCCCAAACCTCCACAAAAACTCAAGGTAAAGTTCATAAGTCCATACCTCAAACCTCCACAAAGACTCAAGGTAAAGACTTGAGTTCCCTACCCCAAACCTCCAGGTAAAGTCCTCAATTCAACTCTCCAAACTTCCACAAAAATTTGAGGTAAAATTGGCAACTCCATACCCCCAAGCCTCCACAGAAATTCCAGGTGAACCCTCCACATCTCCTCCAATATCTACAAAAAAACTCGTGAAGATAAAATCCTCAGTTTAACATCTCTAAATCTCCTCTGAACCTTAGGTAACCTTCAATTCAAAATGTTTGCTAATTGAGCAAACTGGTATTGATTTTAAAGTCAAGATTTAGGTAATAGTATATATCTACTCTATATCCCTGCATATTGTACATGTTTCAACACAAGCTTAGGACTGACTCCAAGAGAGATCAACAAAACTTGTGGTAAAATCTTACCCTTGGCCATGCTAAACTTAGGCAACATTTGAATAAAAAAAAATTCCAGTGTTAATCAGGGTTTGCATTTACACTGTCCCCATATATACTAAAGCATAGAAAATGAAAAGGACCCAATTTTTTAATCGGAACTCCATTCCAATTACATTAGGGGACCCCATTTTTTGCAATTCCTATGTAACAGTGTTTCTAATAATAAATGGTTATCTTATGACCCTTTCTATATATGCTAACTCTATAGATAATTGAAGTTAATTAAATTCCTTTTACTAGGTGAAGTTTGAAACACCACACTCCGTGAAGAAAGTCACACCAACACGGTATGAAAAAATTGCTGATCTGGATGAGAAAGAGAACTGGATAGAGCGGACAGCCATCGTTACTAAAACAGATCACATAGACAACATCGAGTGTGCAAAAGAGATCGTCGCCAGCCTTGTTGACAATCTACCACTATCTAAAAGGTGAAGGATACAATATGACAAATGGCATAGTACTCCTTGTCGTCTGTATGGCTAAAAACAAGTGAAGAGTCCAATACATGATAACATATATTTTTCTCCTTTTATTTGAAATGATTTAATGTGCTTCAAGTTTCCAGATTCTAGAATGATATTGTTTGAGTTTGGTTGATCCCAAGCCACCTTTGTGTCTGCCAAATTATAATGTCACAAACAGCACAATTTGGGACATAAGAACATTATTTTATTATTATGTACAATTAAACAAAAACCCCAACATGTACTATTGCTCAATTAGAAGTTTTGAAATTGGGAAAGGTTTAATTCTCTAAAAATTTGAATAGTATATATTACAATACAGGAGTTTCAGGATAACAAAAGGGAATGGTAAAGTACAATTTACTGTGGATTAGTCCCACCGTCTGGCGATAGTCATGCATGTGATGCCAGAAAAATCATGTCAAAATATGATGTTGTATGACAGTCACCGGAACGTTAGACAATAAATTATACTTTACCCACATCCTTTTAGTATCTCAAAATTGACGTATTCAGTAATACTGTGAATATACTTTTTAATAAGTTTGTCATCAGAATTAACAGTATCTTTTCAACATTTAGTATTACATTCATCTATCCTTTATTCTCTAAAAAAAAATCATTGCAATAATTCTGTTTAAATTGCAGTGAATCAAAAACAGACAAACCTGGAAATGAAATAGATGATGACGAGACATTCTTTGATGCCAGTGAGGAGATAAAAAATGGAGGACCTGCCACCCATTCTGCTTCCATCCCTCTGATACCTTCCCAAGAACATGTTACTGTCCAAACCCAACAAAATTCCTCCAACACTTTGTCCACATTAGCGCCACAGCAGGTAGCTAGTCCATTGCCTGTGTCAGTTCCACACCAGGTAGCTAGTCCATTGCCTGTTTCAGTTCCACACCAGGTAGCTAGTCCATTGCCTGTGTCAGCTCAACAGCAGGCAGCTAGTCCATTGCCTGTGTCAGCTCAACAGCAGGTAGCTAGTCCATTGCCTGTGTCGGCTCAACAGCAGGTAGCTAGTCCATTGCCTGTGTCAGCTCAACAGCAGGCAGCTAGTCCTTTGCCTGTGTCAGCTCAACAGCAGGTAGCTAGTCCATTGCCTGTGTCGGCTCAACAGCAGGTAGCTAGTCCATTGCCTGTGTCAGCAATACCAACAGACCCTGGAATACTTGATGTGAGCATGGAATGTTGTGAAGCTGACACTATGATGACTGATGAACCAATGGATTGCGATGAAACCATGTTACAAACAACCGTGATTTGTAACCAAACTTTGGTTGGAAATAAAACATTAGGCCAGGAAATAGTTCAGAACAGTGCTCCACCAACTGTAACTTCCCCTCCCTTACCAGCAAGCAAAGGGGGTTACTCAATTGACTTTGATAATCTTGACAGTTTTAATCCATTCCAGACAAAAGCTGCTATAACTAATTCTCCTGTTTTAAATGTTGAAATCAGCAGCAAAGAAGATGGAGGAAAGCCAAGTGCTGATCCTGTGGAAGCAGGAGATGGAAAAAAACCTAGCGTTGAACCTGTTGGGATATGTAGAGGTGAACTTGATGCAGAAACACCAGAAGGCATTCTGGATATTGAGGCGGATGTTGACACTGATCTGTTGTCTGAGGTTCTGCCCGGCAACACTGGTGATCAACTAGAAAAAGGTGGTTACAGTCTCGACTTGGATGAGAATGCTGACCCATTTGCAACCAAAACACAGATAAAGAACTCGCCTCTTTCTGATGCCCACCAAACCAAACAGCCAGAATTTGACACAAACAAGACAACAGTAAACAATTCTCAGTCTTTGAATGGAGACAATACAACACCCAAACGTCCAGTAAAAGCTGATGATGCTGATCCATTTTCAACCAAATCCAAGGTTAATAACTCACCAACTAATGTCTTAAAAAACTCTAACCCTTTTGCTACTAAAGCAAATTTGTGTAACTCTCCTGTATTGCCAACAGGAAACATATTAGCAAAAAGCCCAGTCGTGCCAGCAACAGGGATGACCGTCGAGAAACCTTTAGGTTCTGAAGTGTCAGCTTTATCAATAGTTCAGCCGACTCTGGATGCATTTAACAGTTGTGATCCTTTTGCAACAAAATCCACTGTTGTCAATTCACCAGTGCCTGGATCTCACATTATGGAGAATGTCTCAAATGCTAAACAGTCTAGCTCAGAAGTTTCTCAAAATGATGGTTTGCAGTCAGACGAAGGGAAAGTACCAGATATAAAGTTTGATCTTGACATAGATCTGTTGGCTCCTAGCTCCATGATTGTGACAGGTTCTGAAAATGTTGTAAAAAATGTTTGTGATGAATCAGTTACCTTAATCCGGGCAGCACCTATTGCAGACACAGGCCTAAGGACAGTTAATGATGACTCTGGAAATCACCCAACTATTACTCAACTCACCGTATCTAACCCTGTGCTAACTTCAGTAACAGCAAAAGATGATACATTGGCTGATTTAGATCCATTTTCAACAAAATCAAAAGTTGCCAATTCCCCGGCAGCAACAATGGACCCTTTTTCAACAAAGTCTAAAGTTGCAAATTCCCCGGCAGCAACATTGGACCCTTTTTCAACAAAATCCAAAGTCGCAAATTCCCCGGCAGCAAAACAGTCAGAGGATGAAATGATTGATCCCTTTTCATCAAAATCCAAAGTTGCAAATTCCCCAGCAGTGAAACAGCCAGAGGCTCCAATGGTCGACCCCTTTTCAACAAAGTTAAAAGTTGCAAATTCCCCAGCAGCAAAACAGTCAGAGGATGAAATGATTGATCCCTTTTCAACAAAGTCCAAAGTTGCGAATTCCCCAACACAAAAAGAGCCAGAAGCTCCAATGATCGACCCCTTTTCAACAAAGTCCAAAGTTGCAAATTCTCCGACAGCAAAATCATCAGATAATGCAATGGTCGATTGCTTTTCAACTAAGTCCAAAGTTGTGAATTCCCCAACACAAAAAGAGCCAGAAGCTCCAATGATCGACCCCTTCTCTACAAAGTCCAAAGTTGCAAATTCGCCAGCATTGAAACAACCAGAGGATCCAACGATTGACCCCTTTTCAGCAAAGTCCAAAGTTGCAAATTCTCCAACAGTGAAACAGCTAGAGGATCCAATGATTGACCCCTTTTCAACAAAGTCCAAAGTTGCAAATTCTCCAACAGTGAAACAGCTAGAGGATCCAATGATTGACCCCTTTTCAACAAAGTCCAAAGTTGCAAATTCTCCGACAGCAAAATCATCAGATGATGCAATGGACGATCCCTTTTCAACAAAGTCCAAAGTTGCAAATTCGCCAGCATTGAAACAACCAGAGGATCCAATGATTGACCCCTTTTCAACAAAGTCCAAAGTTGCAAATTCTCCAGCAGTAAAACAGACAGAGAATCCAATGATTGAACCCTTTTCAACAATGTCCAAAGTTGCAAATTCTCCGACAGCAAAATCATCAGATGATGCAATGGACGATCCCTTTTCAACAAAGTCCAAAGTTGCAAATTCGCCAGCATTGAAACAACCAGAGGATCCAACGATTGACCCCTTTTCAGCAAAGTCCAAAGTTGCAAATTCTCCAACAGTGAAACAGCTAGAGGATCCAATGATTGACCCCTTTTCAACAAAGTCCAAAGTTGCAAATTCTCCAACAGTGAAACAACCAGAGGATCCAATGATTGACCCCTTTTCAACAAAGTCCAAAGTTGCAAATTCTCCAACAGTGAAACAGCTAGAGGATCCAATGATTGACCCCTTTTCAACAAAGTCCAAAGTTGCAAATTCCCCGGCAGCAAAATCTTCAGATGATGCAATGGTCGATCCCTTTTCAACAAAGTCCAAAGTTGCAAATTCGCCAGCATTGAAACAACCAGAGGATCCAACGATTGACCCCTTTTCAACAAAGTCCAAAGTTGCAAATTCTCCAACAGTGAAACAGCTAGAGGATCCAATGATTGACCCCTTTTCAACAAAGTCCAAAGTTGCAAATTCTCCAACAGTGAAACAGCTAGAGGATCCAATGATTGACCCCTTTTCAACAAAGTCCAAAGTTGCAAATTCTCCAACAGTGAAACAACCAGAGGATCCAACGATTGACCCCTTTTCAACAAAGTCCAAAGTTGCAAATTCTCCAACAGTGAAACAGCTAGAGGATCCAATGATTGACCCCTTTTCAACAAAGTCCAAAGTTGCAAATTCCCCGGCAGCAAAATCTTCAGATGATGCAATGGTCGATCCCTTTTCAACAAAGTCCAAAGTTACAAATTCACCAGCATTGAAACAACCAGAGGATCCAACGATTGACCCCTTTTCAGCAAAGTCCAAAGTTGCAAATTCTCCGGCAGCAAAATCATCAGAGGATCCAATGATTGACCCCTTTTCAACAAAATCCAAAGTTGCAAATTCCCCAACAGCAAAACCAGCAGAAGATCCAAATCCTTTTGCTACAAAATCAAAGGTTCCAAATTCTCCGTCTGGTCCTGGCCTTACAGAAAACACAGCACCGACACGGCATATGTAAGTACTTTCATCAAATTTAGTTAAAGCAGTATAACCTGATTTGATGTACGTTTTCTGTTTCTGTTAACTCGTTGAAATTGCCCAATCAAATTAGAGTGTTGCATATTTCTACCACTCTATGATTGATCTACTCATTACAATATCTAACCAATCATGTAGCAGGTCTCCTAATTAATCTTGAATGTTGACCCATTGGGAGTTGTGAAAACTTGTACTGATAATGTATGAAATACATTTGACATTCATTAAATTAATGTAACCAGTAATTTGGATTAGAATATGCCTGAATTTTACACACTAAACACACACGGATCACATTCATGATTTAACAGTGACCAATCTATGTTATTTTCCTTGGTCTTTTCCATCTGTATTGCTTAGCTTGTTTAAGCAATGTGTCTAACCATAAGTATGTCAATGTGAACCATGTATGAGAGTTAGATATGAGACAAGACTTGCAGTATACATACATATTTTGGCTATTTGAGTGTACATGTTGTGTTGGTTGTGAAGCCTTTATATGGAGTATGTATATTTATACTGATATTGGTTTTTGGCTTATTTCAGAAGTGGAAAATCAGCATCCGATAACAAGGTCCTAGACGTAAGTTAAAACTACTCATAATTAAATTCCTCTTGCTAGAATGTGTCTGGGTCTGGGTCTGGGTCTGGGTCTGTGTGTCTGTGTCTGTGTCTGTCTGTGTCTGGGTCTGTGTGTCTGTGTCTGTGTCTGTCTGTGTTTGTATGTACCGTGTTTATATAGTAGCTACATTTTTCCATACTCATTATACTTTGATCATTGCTTGGGTACTGTGACTTTGATCATTGCTTGGGTACTGTGACTTTGATCCTTGCTTGGGTACTGTGACTTTGATCATTGCTTGGGTACTGTGACTTTGATCATTGCTTGGGTAGTGTAATTTTAATCGTTGCTTGGGTACTGTGACTTTGATCATTGCTTGGGTAGTGTGACTTTGATCATTGCTTGGGTAGTGTGACTTTGATCATTGCTTGGGTACTGTAATTTTAATCGTTGCTTGGGTAGTGTGACTTTGATCATTGCTTGGGTAGTGTGACTTTGATCATTGCTTGGGTACTGTGACTTTGGTCATTGCTTGGGTAGTATGACTTTGATCGTTGCTTGGGTAGTGTGACTTTGATCGTTGCTTGGGTACTGTGACTTTGATCGTTGCTTGGGTACTGTGACTTCGATCGTTGCTTGGGTACTGTGACTTTGATCATTGCTTGGGTACTGTGACTTTGATCATTGCTTGGGTAGTGTGATTTTGATCATTGTTTGGGTACTGTGACTTTGATCGTTGCTTGGGTACTGTGACTTTGATAGTTGCTTGTGTACTGTGATTTTAATCGTTACTTGGGTAGTATGACTTTGATCGTTGCTTGGGTACTGTGACTTTGATCATTGCTTGGGTAGTGTGATTTTGATCATTGTTTGGGTACTGTGACTTTGATCGTTGCTTGGGTACTGTGACTTTGATAGTTGCTTGTGTACTGTGATTTTAATCGTTACTTGGGTAGTATGACTTTGATCGTTGCTTGGGTACTGTGACTTTGATCGTTGCTTGGGTACTGTGATTTTAATCGTTGCTTGGGTACTGTGACTTTGATCGTCTCTTGGATAGTGTGACTTAGATCGTTGCTTGGGTACTGTGATTTTAATCGTTGCTTGGGTACTGTGACTTTGATAGTTGCTTGGATAGTGTGACTTAGATCGTTGCTTGGGTACTGTGATTTTAATCGTTGCTTGGGTACTGTGACTTTGATCGTTGCTTGGATAGTGTGACTTTGATCATTGCTTGGATAGTGTGATTTTAATCGTTGCTTGGGTACTGTTACTTTGATCATTGCTTTGGTAGTGTGACTTTGATCGTTGCTTGGATAGTGTGACTTTGATCATTGCTTGGGTACTGTGACTTTGATCATTGCTTGGGTACTGTGACTTTGATCATCACTCAATCGGGTACTGTAACTTTGATCATTGCTTGATCGGGTACTGTGCGTTTATTGTTAGTGACTTGTACACCATCTATTTATGTTTTCTCCATATCATCAGAGAATTGTAACCTCAATTTTAAAGTAGCCTTGAAAGTAGAAATAAAAGAGTACAGTACAGTGGACCTGCGATAATCCGGATGCCGTGAGTCCGGAAAACTCACAATCCGAACGGAAATGTCAGGGAACGGATTTCCGTAACGTTATTTATACTCACTAGTCCGGAAATTCGTATTCCGAATCCGGAACTCCATTTTGGGAACGGAATGTCATTTTCGTTAATAAATTCCCGCAATAATCGGGACAATTTGTTGTCGCCACGTGCCGAGAAAATCCAAGGCCAGCTACAGTCATGTGTACAATACACACAATCACTTGACACTGAGTGTGTTGTCATAACCACGGCTGCCAGATCATAGCCACGGGCGTTTACCTGAACACCTTTCACACGGGTACATGCAGTCATGTAACGGTTCATTGGTTTTCTATAGGAGATCAAACTTCAGTGTTGTTATTGAGATACGCAATATATGTTTAGCCACACGCTTTTAAACATGCAGTTTGAGCTTGGGTACGGGTACGTATGCTGTAGGTACACTGTACCTTACTTGTTTCGCATGCAGAATATATCGCTATGAGCATCGGATACAATAAAGTGGGATAATACTCACAAAATTAATAAGAATTTTAAATGTGTGTGAATCTATTCGAATTCATCCATCGCCTATGGTATAAGATATAAAGGCTACGGCATATGCCATTTACACGTGTGTGACATTGTGCACGAAGTTAGACGTGAACGGGCGCGTGGTTGTTACAAACGTCTGTAAGTCAGAAAGCAAAGACTTGTAGAAATGGTCATTAAAACACACATTATACAAAATAACAATTATATGAGTTCATAAAATGTTCACAACTATTTGTTATCATAGTTTTTTTTTTTATGCCAAGAACGTAGATGATATTGATCCTTTGTTAGGCAATTTGCCGTACGATAGATCAAGAGTGGGATACGTAGCTATATGCATACATAGTACACAATTAACAATGGCTTAAGGTTTCGTATTTTGATGAAGAAATACGTTTATTCAATATTTTAAACGTAATGATATAAAAATACCTATAAATCATAACAAACGAAGTATTAATTATGATACACGTATATTACATAAAAGCCTATCATCGATTACAAGGTCAAGGGGAGTAACTCGTACGTGCCAATTTAATTGACTAAGAACACGGAATTCGGCAGTCCGGAAAACTCGTAATCCGGACGGTTTAGGCTGGGAACCAAGGTGTCCGGATTATCGAGGGTCCACTGTAAATCTCTAATAAACATATTTCAAGTAATAATTCAAAAGTTCAGGCCAGAGAAATTGAGTATGAAAATCACTGATTTTACTCATTTGATCTGATTTCAGGCAAAGACAGATCCATTTCTAGCAAGTGTATCAAATGAAGCCGTTTTTCCAGATGAAGAATTTAGACCAGCCACTGAATGTCGTAAGTCAGTTTCAGATCCATTAATGTGAGAGCCGAGGCTGTTTTGGCAGAGTAGTTAAGATGTCTCAACATATTTTCACAAGTCCTCCACCTTTGGGTCATGAGATTGGTGTTTTTTTCTGGGTCCTTTGGTTTTCCTCCACCAACATACCTTGTATGTCCTTACATGACCCTGGTTGTTAATAGGATGTTAAACTAATAAAACACAATCCCATTAATGTGAAAGCTTTGTTGCTCTGCTGTTATTGTGACATGGTGTTACATTCTGTCTGAATCAACTAACCACATCCCTTATTTCAAAGAGAGCTAGATAAAATGCAAAATGACATACTATGGATGTTGAAAATTGGTTTTTTAATGGTATCATATACAAGTAAGTCTATATCTCTGTACCAAAACTACATTTGGGTGAAGTAGGATTGTGACATATTTTGACATGATTTATGTAATTTCACAGTTATTACACTTCAATCATACTTCATTTACCACTTTATTATTGGCTATTTATTTTAAATAGTACCAGGTAAGTAAATAAAACATTAATGACTTTGAGTCATGTAAATAATGATATTACTACAAGATTTTGCAACATTTCCCTACAACTTAACACTGAGTAATATGAATTAATAAATATGAACAGTACGCCGGTCGTCGGTGTTCAAAGTGAAACTGAAGTATGAATATTGAATAATATGACGACGATTATTCTTCGATATAGATATAATGATTTCAGTCATGATACTCTCGTGTCTAAAATGCTTATCACAGTTGGCAAATCAGTATTTCATTCAATTGCATGTTTTTTAAAGGTGAAAGCGAAACCTAGTATATTTTCTGGTATAGAAAAGCTGCTTACACCAGAAAAATAATATTTATATGTCACATTTGTTAGGACGGCAGTCGAGAAATCATTCCATTTCTGGTCTTTTTACTGAAGTTATATTGAGACAGAAACTTAATTTAATGTTCATGTCATTTTTTGCCCCAAACCTTTTATGATAATAAGGAAAATGTATTGTCTAAAAGCTAGACACAAAAATCAGTATTTTAATGGATATAATAATATAGAATCAAATCTAAAATGTAATAGAAAAGTGTTAGATTTCATTTATATGAGAAAATTTGGTGAGGATAGAAAAATTCTGGATCCAGCTGCCATGGGTGCCCTTTAAAAAATGGTGGAATCAGCCTTGGATATACAAACGTATGAAATTTAAAAAATCTGATGAAATTTATTAAGTGTTTTGCTGGGCAAACATGACGGATATTGATTTGATATTTCTCTTTCTAGTGTTCAATGACTCCTCCTTTCTGGATGTGCTGGAGAAGTTTGGAAGTAGCAGTGCTGTAAGTATATACATGTGTATAATGAAATATTGGGCCACAAATACTGTGATATCTATATGTAGATCTTATACAGTATCAGGTTAATTGTAATAATTCCTGATCACTTTGCTGGCTAAATTTTTGTGGATTATAAAATTTTACAATTTCGTTGACACTTAAATTCGTGGAGAAGGCCTTACAGTAATGTTACTGTTAAAAATACAGTCAACACTGTCACCTGTACTGTGTGATCGCTCGAGCGGAGCTAAACTCTACACGTACACGTACCACGTACAGTTACAATCACAAGCTAGAGTAGGTACTCAACTAGTATTTTTACAGGTGTAGCCATGAAACAATTATCGTGTCACATTGATAATTTCATGATAGACTCTATCAATTAATTGTTGGTACATGTAGAAATATTCTATCAAATTTTGAAAACTGTCTTTGAACAATACTTTCCAACTTTGATCTTGTTATGCTATTCCCTGAAATAGACTTTATGTTGTGAGGTACTAACCATCCTACGATGTATTAACGCATAAACTTACCCATGACATTAGTATACACTCATTAAAAAGATCTATTTTCGTGGGGATGTAAGTTCGTTGATTGTGGTCAAACAACGAAATCCACGAATGTTAAACCCCCACGAAAATTAATGATTTCACAGTACATGTCTGCATACTGTTATCAAATTTATTTTAGCGGTAGTTTTATTTCAGTGTTTTTTGTGCCGTCTTTGAAGCGCGAATTCATGTACAGTGCTAAAATTTGTAAAAGGGTACATTAATCTAAATCCACGCTTATAAATCATATTTAAATTTTTTTGCATTTGGGCTAAAACTAGTACATTTATAGTATCTTAATACATTTTTTGGTAGAAAAGCAATAAGCATTGGTGATTTCTCTCTTGCTTCAACTCCAGAAAGCTTTTTTCTGTTCATAATATTTATTGAGTATGGTACGTTGATTTACTATCCCTAGGAGAATAAAGTATCTGACCTTGCCCGAATGTCGCTGTATGTGAAGTTTGATCCTCTGGTGGACCTTCCTCCTACTGGTATGTAAATCTGTTTACCTTAAGATCACCAGTTTATTGGTGTGTAGAAGTACAAACCAATCTGTAAAACTGATGCACTTTTTCTTCTCAGTCTTTACTTGATGCTGTAAAGCAAATGTTCATGTAGCACTGAGAAAAATTCAACGGAATTAAACAATCTCTTTATAATCAACCACAATCCCCTATTATGTCTATGAATCCATTTTCTATCTGGAATATCATCAATTTTTTCACTTTCTATGTATTGAATTATAGGATATTTAACTTAAAGAGATTACCTGATGAATAAGCTTAGGTTTACAATGGATGTACTTACAGCCTTTAGTGTTTTCTATCAACAGATCCCCGCCGCGCCAGTATGAATCTGTTAAAACGGGCCAGCATCATGAATATGCCAAGGAAAAGTCTGTGTGGGAAAAGTATCGCTGATGTGTGAGTGTTATATATATATATAGGATCTTAAATGAGTGTTGATTTCATAATTACGAGACTTTATCAAATGAGTTTAAAATTTTTGTATTATTGCGAGCCTTAGCTACGAGACAAGTTCCATAAAATCAACACAAATTGAATATATATACTTTATATTACATTACTACAACAAGTTACATTTGTAAGAATAGCACGTCAAAATGTATTGCGAAAATCCAGGAGTGACCATCATGTTGTCCTGGGTGAATTACTGAATGTCAGGTGGATTATGTGATAAATCCTAAATACACCTTTTATCATAAAGATGGGATGACATCTACCAATTACCATTGTATATTATTGCCTAGGTTCTGTCTTCTGACAAATCTGCAGTGGAGCTTATAGAAGTGTAAGATGTAGGATTGGGTTATCCCCCTTTTTCTACCTTCTCCATATTCTAGGAGTAAACTGTATGTGTATGTTTTGATTCGAGTTAATCTGCCATTGTTTCTGTGTTGTAGGTGTAATTCAGAGGAGAGCATGTTACTGATGGGCACGCCACCCAAACAGATGTCCCGTCTAGCTAATGTTACTGGCCGACCTCATCACACAGGATTTACCCCTGGCAGTATTCCAACTACGCCTAAATCCTTAAAACCCCAGCTCGACCTGCTTTGTGCCAATACACCCCCTCCTAGTGCCAAAAAGGTAAAAGTCTTTGTTTTATTATCTCATCTTTAAAATTTGTTTCTATTCAACAGTAATTTTTATGTTGCCTGTAATGTAAGGGCGACACTAAGGTATCACTGTCGGCGTCCATGAAACGGTTTCCGTGCGATAACTTAATTATTTATTGTCTGATTTCAACCAAATTTAGTATATTGCTTTATATATCAATGAGATCTCAGATGAGCTTGATACTGGTCAAAATCAGTCCATATTTGCAAGAGTTACAGGACTTTAACATCGTCAAAACAGATAAATCCATCGTTTCCGCTCGATAACTTAAATATTTATTTCCAATTTCAACAAAATTTTACAAATTACTTTATATCAATGAGATCTCAGATGAGTTCAATAATGGTCAAAATCCATTAATATTTGCAAGAGTTACGGGATTTTAAATTGTCAAAACAGATAAAGCCATGGTTTTCGCTCGATAATTTTAGTATCTATTGACTTTGTCCGATTTCAACCAATTTGGTGTATTGTTTTATACCAATGAAATCTTAAATGGGTTCGATACTGGTCAAAGTCAGTCAATATTTGCAAGAGTTACGTGACTTTAAATCGTCAACATGGTTCCCGCTTGATAAATTTAGTATTTATTGGCCAATTTCAACCAAATTTGGTGTATTGCTTTATATAAATGAGTTCTTAGATGGGTTCAATACTGGTCAAAATCCATTAATATGTTCAAGAGTAACAGGACTTGATAAATTCACCTAATTACAGTCGAAACTCGTTATCTGGAAATTCAACGGACCAACAAAAATAATTTGACTCATCTGGAATTCGACTCAAACGTATTATCACTAGGTTTGATCAGAACGTGGTTTTTAACAGTCCTTATCTTATGACTATTAAAGCCGGGGTACATGTCTATTACCTTGACCAGCATGTTATCGTGATTTTCCAACTTATAAGGTTTGTATAAAATCTTTTTAGTTATATGTTTTCAGATGTTTTGGGATTTTTTTTAAATAAATAAAAAATGACAATACAGTGGAACCTCCCGAAACCGATCATGGTCGGTGCATATAATTTCGGCCGGTTTAGAGAGGGTTCGGTTTGGAGAAGTGAACCGAATACCGATCATCACGATCCGGATTTAATCGATCGGAAGTCGTTTTTTACATTAGTGCACCGCATGTATGCCTAGTGTTCGTTAAAACCGACCGATATTGATTGTTAATGTGAATGTTATCACAAAAGAGAAAATCATACGTTTAAAAGGAATGGATTACAGCAAACTTGACTTTGTTACCGCTTATAAATGTAGTTTAGTTAGTTGCGTGAATGTTCTTGGGGATGTTCTCGTCTGCAACCTACATACGACCGATCGCTTCCGGTTACGTCAAGAATCAAATTATATGGTCTAATTACACGATGATCAGTCGATGCCGGTCATTATATGACATAGTCATTTTCTAAAACAATACATGGCTTCGGCTTCTTCATACAGATAATTTACGTTATCCGACAACTACAAATGTAAATAAAAAAAAACGTGTAATTTGAATACGAAACTTTCTCTTTATTACTAGCTCTGCTTGTTTTCCTACAGTAAACAAACCGCGTGCACATGGTAGACCTTCGTTAGATATCTAAACAATAGGCATGATTAAATAATTACACCACCATCTCGGGTATAATTACCGTGTACATATACCTATAGCTTTTACACCTGTATACATGCCCCAGGACATGGCATGCGACAACTATGGTACAGGTACGTGTGTATTTCACGGTCGGTTGATCAGACCTCAATGCAATCTATCGGTGTCGCTCAGGTAAGGCCGGTTTTCAGAAGTGTATTTTAGTTACATTTGACTATTCCGATCTTAAAATCGGTCCGGTATTCGGAATTGGGAGGGATCGGTTTTGGGAAGTTTTATATACTATTAATAAAGAGGAATTCATTCCGTACATGACATCCATGTTCGGTTTCTAGAGGTGATCGGTTTTGAGAAGGTTCGGTTTTGGGAGGTTCCACTGTATACGATAATATGATCATCAAGATAATAGGCATTCACCCTGATTTCCTGGTGGTATACCGACTTCAATGGTTCATACATCAAACTTATACGGAAAATGTTATCTGAACAAATAAAAACAAGCATCTTTCTTATTTCAGAATTTAATGGTATTTCAAAATAATAACATAGCAACATAAACAATAGTTTTCACCTACCATGAACGGACTAAACTCTCCGTTTCTGGCTCTTACACAAGTTCCTCATACTGGTTAATATAATTTACGGTAAATGAAACGAAAGTTGATTTCTATACCAACAAAGAAATATGTTATATGTCTAAGATACTAGTACATATGCAACGACTAGTTAAACATTTAACATTGTGGGTTTGTTAAATCATTTTGCACTATCAACATTCCATACAAGCCTTAGAAAACACTTTCGTTTCTAATGATTCCTAAACACGCTTCCGGTCATGATCAGCCATGCTGATCAAGCCATGCTGAGTGTGATTATGTAAAAACGCGTCGTGTCTATGTACAGGTAAGTCACAATTATAAAGTGACACCGATTAGGAAGCCAGACTTGAGAGGGTTATTAAACAATTCATAATTAGCAGTCATTGTTGTAGTATGTTCCCATAGGCCTGCGTACATACCGATCGGGACATGTGAAGGTAAACCAATCACGTGTTACGACAAACCACAGGTGAATTTCAATTGTTTGTATCCATGTTATATTTACATAATTGATTTTTTTTTTATTTAAAATTTTGACTGAAATTAAATTCGAGATAGCTACTATTTTTTTAACTGCATATCTGTTCTAGGGACCAGGAATTGACTTTGATTCAACCGGAATTTCGAGTCATCGAAATTCGAGTCATCCAATCTTAAAATACATACACAAAGAAGGAAAAAAAAACGGGACATCAAAACTAATTCGACTCAACCGGAATTTCGACTCAAGCGATTTTGAGATAACGAGTTTTGACTGTATTATCAATATTTTCAACTGTAAATAACTATTTTTTGTGATGCTGTGTTTCCGTGGAATTCTGGTTTATGCAGTTATTGAATTAGATAATCTTTATTTAAATATTAATGGAGTCCAGTTTTATCATTACTAGGTATAGGTATAAGCCAGACAAACTGATATTTTTCAGTGTTTTTTCTAAATTCTGACTTGCATTTATATATGCATGGCTGAGTCAGAGGCAAGCTGTACATTCTAGATGTTTGCACTAGCTCATTTGATATTTTTTAATTGATAAATTAATTGTTTTTGTTTGTTGCAGTTTGTTACTCCTGCACCAGAAAAGAAGAATTCAAATTTGCCGGAGGAACCAGAAGACAGCTTAGCAGCTAGTTCTGATGATAACATCATTGAGGTAACCCTCTTTTTACAGCTAAATCCACAAAGGTATTAAAGGTCTAGGACAAACGTTTCAATGACACTGACTCCTCATAATGTCACAGCTGCTTGACGAGACTTAACTCTTCTATCAATACTTGTGTTTCACATGTTAAGGTGTAAGACTGTCACAATACATTGATGTATCAATAATATTGATTCTTAATAAAAAATCACTGTGCATATCTATTTACATGACACATATAGCATTACCTAAAATTCCTATTGAAATTGAAATATAAATCTCCCTTTGTGCATTCTTTTCTTGACCAAAAATTGATGGTGGAGAAATCTGTACAAAAACCTTACACAGATTCTCATAGACTCAATCAGTTATTCGTTGGTAGATAGAGTCTACCATATTGTGAAAACTATCTTTGTTTGAACAATAATTTTCAACTTCTGCTTTGAACTTTTTATCATGCTCCCTAAGATAAACTTTATACAGCGGTGTACCAATCATCCCGTCAACACATACAGTTATACAGTTTCATTGTACCTGAGCTTTGTATACATTCATTAAAAACAATTTTCGTAAGGACGTAAATTTGATTTTGGTCACAAAAAGCTCAAATACAGAGTTATAAGACTATCGGACGTTATAGTACACATTTGACTAGTGGTGTGCGGTATTATCGATATACCGATATATCCAGGTTCATTTTGAAAACGATACGTATCGCGGTACGATTTAGTCGTATCGGTTCACTCGGAATCACGTATCGCGGTACGATTTAGTCGTATCGGTTCACTCGGAATCATTCGGGGATTTTCCGTATATTTCAGTGAAAATTTCGTTTTTGACGGGAAATATTTTTAAAATGAGAATTTGTATAAAAATTAAAACTAAAATATATATTTTAACAACATTTCAGACAAATGTACAGGTTAAGATGGATTTTTGGGATGTTATCATACGTAGATTTTTTTTTTTTTTTTTTTTTTTTTTTTTTTTTTAAGATTTTTTTGTAACTTTTTTATTTTTTCCAGACATATTCTCATACAACAGTAATACATTTCCTCATCCTTACTTGGTAAACAAACACTTTTCAATATGAATTATCATATCCTTATTCTCTTTTTTTTTTTTATCTTACACACACAAACACACACACTATCGCACCCTTCCCTTACACACACACTCACACACTTACAGGATATACAAACTTATACATACTCAATTTGGTCAATTCTTTTTTTATCCTATACACACATGCCAAAACATTCACACACACTTACAAATTATACAAATATACATAAATGTACAATAGGGGAAGAGAGAGAGAGAGAGAGAGAGAGAGTAGTATGGTATATATTCGCTGGAGGTTTGCAGTTCCGCAGAATTATTGGTTAATATTTTAAAATTATCAGATGTATTATTTCATTGTATTTCAAGTCGTGCTGTCAGAGATTGGGGTGTGATTTCTATAAGCTTAATCCATTTTTTCCAATCTTGATTGAATTCTTCTTCACATTTATTTCCTTTGCCAATACTAATGTATTTCTGAATATCATAGTTTTCCTTTATAATAGATTTTAATGATGCTATTGATAGGTTTTGTTGTAGACATCTAGATCTATAAATGTATTGTTTCAAAATGAGTAAAATTAGGTTGTCAGTTTTGTAATATATGTTTCTATCGTTGGGTATACCAAATATGATAGTCTTTTTATTGAAAGAAAAAGGAATAAAATAATAAATCTAGCAAAAATTCAAAATTTTCAAAAAATAATTGCACTTCTCTGCATTCCCAAAATATGTGTGTTATTGTTTCTATTTCTGTCTTACAGAAAAAGCAATGTGGATCTTCAGATAAGCCAATTCTAAATATGTATGAGTTTGTTGTGAGGATATGTTGATTTATTCTGTATTGTAGCCATTGAAGTTTTGAGCTTGAAGTAGCTCGGAAAGGGGTCAAGTATATTTGCTTCCAAGTTTCCTCATTAATTTCAAATAAATTGTTCCATTTTCCTTTACCAGAAGATCTAGTGTTATTTTGACATAGTATGTGGTAGAATTCTTTTGATCCCTTTTTATGTTTAATAAAAATTTCTAAATTATTTGGTATAAATGGATAAGACAGATTGAAATTATCAAACTGTTTGTGAGATACGTACTCTCTACACGAATTTATAATTCCCTGGTAAGTTACAAAGTTAGTATTTACATTAAATTTTTCTGTAAATTCATGAAAATTGTAAAAACTTAACGAGTGTGGACATTTCAAAAGGTCATTAAGAAAAATAACATTGTTCTTGTACCAGTTTTTATATAAAATACCATTTTCCTATTTATTATTATATCTTTATTGTACCAAATAGGTGTTTTCAAAATACCCGATATATCACGACCATTTAACTGTGCTTGTTTCTTAATAAGACAATTCCAAGAATTAAAAACATCTTTCCAAAATTGATTGTTACATTTAGATTCACATTCTTCAATATATCCTACTCCACAATTAGCCATAATGTTTGTGTTAATATTGGTTTCTAGAATCACTTGCCATTTACATGACCTTGTGTATAATCTTCTGACCCATGTTAACTTGAGAGCCCTGATAAAAGAGTATATGTCTATCATTCTAAGACCACCTTCACTGTATTCCTTTATAATACGTAGATTATGATTGATCTTGTGCTTAGTAACGTTTCAAAATGGCGGCCTTCATAGGCACGAATGATAACCTCGTAAAAAATCCGAAGCAAAGGCGGTTGTATGGCAGCATTTTGGCCTTACAGTACGTAAAGGGGAAAGAAGTAACGAGGAAAGCATCGCTGGATGTCGATTGTGTACGGCAATCGTTAAATGTAGTGGCGGAACAAGGAACCTGACGACTGTCGCCATCACCCAGCTACTGAGTCCCGTCCAGTAGTAACGTTAAGTGTTTGCAAAACATCGAGCGGAAGTAAAACAAACATTATCTTGCATTTTATAGATAAAAACAAGAATAAAAGTGATATATTGACAAAACATTTATTTCATACTCTTTTTAGGTGATTGACAGAAAAAAAAACCATGTAATTCTTATTATACAAAAATAATACCAAAATATCATGATATGTATCATAATACACTTTTGATGTATCGTGATATATCGCGATATAAAATTTTTCGCGATACCCATCCCTACATTTGACCTACAGAGGATTCCGCTTATTTGCATAGGTCATTTTCCAGAAGAAAATATGCAAATAACCGGAGTATTTGAATAGGCGAAGATGACATTTTGCACCTCCGTTTGACCCCACACATATGTATGTGAATAGGCAAATAAATATCGTTTAGTTTACTTGATAAATACGTAAATTGTTTACACTTAAAACGAACCACAAGTAATTATTTTCGAAGTTGTAAATCGATTTTAATTGTTTAATAACAAAAAATATTCCAATAGGCCTATTAGATTCTTGTTTACGTTAGATCGACACGTGAATATTTGAGAAACAGCTAAACGATTGATATCAAATGCAATTAGATTCTACTAAACAGGATTGGATTTGTGTCTACAATTCTGAACCTAAATAATAAACAAATTTACGTACACTTGCCTGGCAAAATGAACTTACGATCGTGATTAAACTTCAAAGTGCCGATCAACTAGTAGTGTTGCTTTTACACATGTGCATATGAATTCGAAAATGGCGGCAGGTGATGAAGCCATGCGTTCACTCGACCTAAATGTCTTTTGAGAATTCTCCCTGTATTGTTGATCTATACGGCGAATAGCTTGATAACATTTCAGAAATTAATGCATATTCAAGTAGCAATGAAACAATTAACGTAGCAAGTATCTTTTGTATCCTAAGCTTACATATTGTACGAAACTTGCGGTAGTCATTGTACGCCGACTTTGCATGCTTTTATGTCTCGTTCAACGAGACGCTTGATACGCACATGTCTGTCGTAGTCAACAAGACTCTGGTTGAACGAGACTACTCATGAATGGCGATTGTTGTAAGGAAGCATGGTTTCTCCAACCGATCGCGAACTAAGGTACGTTACGTTAATAAATAAACATATTTGAAAGTGCAAATGCTTTAATTAGATGTTTGAGTCAGTGAATATACTAAAGTTATGATCAACCGCTGCTGATGTAAATCGTAACAGCGTCGAATACCTTTGCAGATTCATGCATAAAATAACAAGCCATACCATAACGTTAATCTGTTACCAGGATGATTTCTAGTAAAAGCGAAGTATCTTGAAACATATATCGGCGAATTTCGCTAAAAATATATTGCAAAATTGAAAAATATTCGATTTCATTTTTAGAATTTCCCAAATATTTTATTCAAATAACCGGAGGTCATGTAAAAGTCTATGCAAATACACGGAGTTGAAAAACAAAGATAAAGAAGGAAAAAATCGGGACCGCAGAATTTTATGCAAATAACCGAAATATTCGAATAACCGTTATTCGATTATGTGGAGTCCTCTGTACTTGTAAATCTATAAGATGTTATAGTACACATTTGACCTACTTATAATCTATCAGACGTTTTAGTACTGTGTGGTACACATTTAACGTACTTATAAATCTATCAGACGTACACATTTGACTTACTTATTAATTTATCAGACATTATAGTATACATTTGACTTACTTATTAACTTATCAGATGTTTAAGTACACATTTGACCTACTAATAAACCTATCAGACGTTTTAGTACACATTTGACCTACTTATTAATCTATCAAACGTTATAGTACACATTTGACCTACTTATTAATCTATCAGACGTTTTAGTACACATTTGACCTACTTATTAATCTATCAGACGTTTTAGTACACATTTGACCTACTTATTAATCTATCAAACGTTATAGTACACATTTGACCTACTTATTAATCTATCAGACGTTTTAGTACACATTTGACCTACTTTTAAATCTATCGGACATTATAGTACACATTTGACCTACTTATTAATCTATCAGACGTTATAGTACACATTTGACCTACTTAGTAATCTATCAGACGTTTTAGTACACATTTGACCTACTTATAAATCTATCAGACGTTACAGTACACATTTGACCTACTTCTATCTCAGGTGTTACAATACACAGACAAAGACATGTATGAGATGAAGAAGGAAGTTTTCCTGGAATTTCAAGGCCAGAAGCTTTTACTGGAGCGTGAATGGACCAAGGTGGTGGACCAGCTCAAGGCCAAGATAGAGGATCAGAACAAAGCACTGGAGAAAAAGCAGACAGATATAGATCAAATGGGGTAGGTGTTCTCTATCTACTAATTATCCTATCCATTATCACCTTTTACTAGAACTGATTGTTGTTTTGTATCATGATCATAGCTAGCTGTTACACATTTTTTCTTCATTCTTGATCTTATGCCTAGAAATGGCATTGAAAATCCTTTACATAACATCTACCAGATAACAACATTATGTAGTAGTTAAACCTCAATGTATCAAGTAAACTTAACAAATGAAAAACAAGGAGCCACTAAGTGTGGCATTATCCCCCGTACCCTACAGTTTCTATAAAAAAAACCCAAATACATCAATTTTAAAGTAACAATTATTCAAGTATAACTTTAAATATTTGGGTATTCTAAAATTGAAAAAAAATCAGCAGGTAACAAATAGAAACTGTAATTTGGTATTTTTGACTGAGTTTCCATGGTAACAGAAAAAAGTTCAAAAATTGAAGGTCTGCAATAGCAAAAGGAACAATTAAGGCACTTGTCTGATATATTCAGAAAGTTTCATGGAGCTGCTTTGAACAGTTTTGGATTTATAGTCCAGAAAGAAAAGGAAACAGTAATTTGGCTTTTTTTGACCAAGTTTCAAGGTAAAGGAAAAAGTTTGAAAAATGGAAGGTCTGCAATAGCAAAAGGCACATTTATGGCACTTGTCTGATATATACAGAAAGTTTCAGGGAGCTGCGTTGAACGGTTTTATGTTATAGCCCAGAAACAAAAGGAAACAGTTTTTTTTTGGTTTTTTTAACAAGTTTCCAAGGTAACAGAAAAAATTCCAAGAATGTAAGGTCTGCAATAGCAAAAGGCACAACTAGGGCACTTGTATGCAAATGGTTTCAAGAAGCTATGTGAGCGGTTTATGAGTTATACGGAAAAGAATCTTGGACGCACAGAGCCCAATTGATATCCCCTGCAAACGCATTTCGCATGGCATAATAAGTGCATTTTTTGTTTGTTGACATTGTGAACATTTCAGTTTTATATGGATTTTTGTTTCTTTGCAGATTTGTTTCAAAGGAACTAGAAATAATAGTGGAAGGCTTAATAAGTAAGTTCAAACATTTCAAACTTCATTTCAAATTCCACCAGTTGGATTAAAGTGAAGAATCGGGCAAAGGAAGGTTAAAGTCGGTGAAAATGGGGTTAATATATCCAGTTTGATTTCTTATGAAGTAGAAAAATAAAATTTCCTGTCAAAATCGCTCTGCATGTGAAGAAGTTAATATATATTATAGGAATCTTAACAGGTCTTCCCGGCTGGCTATGTCCGTGTTGACATTTCCATGCAGCCTCGCTTTCAAATAGTTATTTTTAGAAATGTGCTAACTTCCATAATTTCATGTGTCAAAACTAGACAAATGAAGTAAAACTGGACCGTCTAATTGATATGTTGGGACTTTTGGAAGGCCAATGGACACATTAAGACTGGTTTTCTTTGGCAACATTTTACGTTAAGCTAACATTTGTTTTGTTTATTTTGGATGCCTGAAATTTCTATACATAATCTTTGGTATTTATAAAAAAGTTAATTTGAATTTCTCTTTGTTCTTCATAAATGTTTTTTGACATGAATGTTTTGTTGAGCCTGTTAAATGAATTTACAAATGAAAATTTGAAATTTTAATTCAATCTTGAAGCAATTAGAATTTACAGAATGTTAATATTGAAGTTACAGAACCTGTATAGATAAGTTTAGACTTTTCATACCAGTGTGTCCTCAAACATTCACTTTAATCTATATATTGGCAACTATTATTTTACTACAGAGGAAACTGAAAATTTAAAATCAGCAAATGAAGATTTGAAGAAGGAAAGAGATCAGGTAAGACTGAAGGGCATGTGAGAATAATAAGTAACTTTGAAAGTTCACAATGCAAAATAATGTTTAAATATTCCATGGATGATGACAAATTTGTCAATATTGACTTAGTGTCAACATTTGTAAGTAGCCTTAGATATCTTCCTGATTGACTCCAAAAAGTCTTCTGTCTACTTTTATTGATGAATTCTTGGTGATTTTGTAAATTTGGATTACTGCATATATTTTGAAATAACTTGTGCTGTTTGCAAAACTTTCATTAAGCTGTGGTGTTGTTTTGCTGATTATCTGGCATATTTCAGTCTGTACAAGACACACAGTCCCTAGAGAAGGCCTTTTCTGAGCTCCACCGACGGAATGAGAAACTGAAGGAGTTGATGAGTGGTTATATGAAGGTAATCAGCTTTTACTTTAACAGTAAATATCAACATTTAATTTGTAAAGTATTGAAACAGTATAGATTAATAAGATACTGATGATGTCTTTAATCTGAGTCTGAAAACCATCTTCATTGTAATTGGTGCTCCTTCCCTTATAAGTGCCTCTCGTCTGTTCTTGAGAGTTGTTATACATAAACATCCACAACTTACATTTTCCTTCCCTGAATAAACGGTCCTCTTTGTTAAAAAATTCAAGTGCCCTTAATGCTAAATACGGAAAATGTAGCAGTGTGCTGTGACCTAAATGCTCAATACGGCAAATGCAGCAGTGTGCTGTGACAAAGAGGTCATTTTGGCCATAGTTAAGGATGTTGAACTAAAGGAACTATAAACAACAGACAAAGTGACCGAAATGACTACACCTTGTATAAGTGGATAATGTTTGGTGTAAGTATTCAGAAATAGAATAGAATCTTCTACATAAAATAATGGTCTTCCCCTAAGATAGAGCCATTGTTTGATGTAGCAGCTGTAGCTGTGATTATAGATTTGGGTATAAATGTCTAGTTACTAAATAGCAGAATCTTCCTTGTGTGATCTTGTGGATAAAGTATGTTGTGATTGTATAGAGATGATTTCACTTGATCTGTAAGTATTGAAGTTTACTCGGTATTGTTAATTTGTTAATGGCTTATTTGTTGTAGAACGAAGAAACTTTGAAGGAACATGCCAAGGAACTACAAAAGGTGCTCAGTACTGTGAAAACGGAGAGTAAAGAGAAAATTACAGAGTATGTAACTCCAGTTATCAAAAACTCTGATTCACTATTTAATTCTGTTAATTTAATAGAATAAAAACAAACAAGTGCTGTAAAACAACTTTTACTTTTGTGTATTTCACGATCAAAGTAAATATGTGAACGCTTATCTCTGAAAATTAATATCTACACCATACGGATTGAAAGAAATTACCATTCTATTTTTAAATCTTCATATATATCAATCCTCATGAACTTGATGATTGGCTATTGGCCTACCATCATCTTTTTACCCCCTGCTTTCTCCCAAAAGGGGGATATTAATTTGGGTTTGTCTGTCTGTCTGTTTGTCCATCTGTCTGTAACACTTGGTTTCCGTGCAATAACTGTAACAAATGTGAACGAATTTTCTTTAAACTTGGTGACAAGGTTAAATTCCTTAAGGGCTCGGCCAAGTTTGATCACAACTGTCGATGGATCTTATTTAGCGGAGTTATGGCCCTTTGAATTACTAAAAACGTCATTTTCTGCCATTTCCGTGCAATAAGTGTAACAAATGTAAACCAATTTTCTTCAAACTTAGTAACAAGGTTAAATACCTTTATAAGGACTTGGCCAAGTTCAATCGCAACTTTCAATGGACCTTATTTAGCGGAGTTATGGCGCTTTGCTTAATAAAAAAGTCAGTTTCTGCCACTTCCGTACAATAACTGTATTAAATATTAACTGATTTTTTTCAAACTTGGTAACAAGGTTGAATGCTTAAATTGCCTGGCCAGGTTCGACCAACTCTTTCAGCGGATGTTATTTATCAGAGTTATGTCCCTTTAATTTACTACAAATGTCATTTTTCTGCAGTTTCTGTGTAATTACTAACAAATGGTAAAACTAAAATTAATAATATTTAACAGAACAAAAAGTCATTTTCTGCCATTTCCCTGCTATAACTCTAATAAATATTATTAAACCGATTTTCTTCAAACTTGGTAACAAGGTCAAATGCCTTAAGGGCTTGACTAAGTTCGATTGCTACTTTTGGCCGACATTATGTAGTGGAGTTATGGCCCTTTGATGTACTAAAAACGTCATTTTCTGCCATTCCCTGTGCAATAATTGTAACAAATGTGAACCGATTTTCTTAAAAGTTAGTATCAAAGTTGAATGCCTTAAGAGCTCAGCCAAGTTTAATAGTCACTTTCAGCGGACATTATTTTAACACATCTTACTTTCGAATAAGACTTCAGTTTATTTTTTCATGTTTCAACCAAGGTTAAACCTAACCTGAAAGCAGGGGATGGAAATTCCACGAATTTGCTTGTTGGAAAATGAGTTGTTCACAAACAGTTTTTTGTACTTGTAGACTATCACAACAATTAGCAAAAGCCAAATCTGACCTGAATCAGATAACAGCGTCCTCTGAGGCACGAACCAAGCGAGACAAACTTCAGATAGAGAGTCTACAGAAAACAGTGGAACAGAAGGTAAGTAGTGTGGTAGTTATATGTACACTACTTGTAGGTATTGATAATTTGCTACCAGATATTCTCAATGCAAATCCGAATGAGAATTTAGATACTATGGAAACACTTTCCTATTCTTCATGGGATTTTTGGAGTACAAATCTAGACATGAATTTCTGATCTATCCAACAAATATCTGTGACATTTCACATTCACATGAACATGATATGGGGAAGGAACATTCAATATTCTCATTCGTCTGTGTAAATGCTGCCACAATTGGCCAATAGTTATTCATGTTTTATTCTCCATTCACAATGAATTTTAAGTGATGGCGAACTATCATTTTCTAAAGCAACAGTTTCAAATCAGGATGGACAGGCAAAGATACATGTGTAGCTAAAGTTGAGATGATTCATGATATATATTTTATTGTAACTTACCAGTACTAGTTAGTCTTCTATGATTTGCTAGTCATCGTAAATGATGGTTCTATTTAATAATTGATTTTATAATGTTTGTTTAACTGACTTTTTCAGATGTCAGAAAATAAGGACCTTACGCAGATGTGTGATGAACTGCTGGCAAAAGTAACTCAATAGATGCTGAATGTGGTGCTAAATGGTGGGATGTTATGTGTACGTAACAGACGAGTTATATAATTGTGTGAGGTTCAGCATAGATAGATGTGAGACGGAACTCCTTGTATTCTATAAAACATCTTAAGCTCGATCTCAAATGTCCATGGATAGTTTTGTGCTTATGATCATAGTGCATTAAAGAGTTACATGTAACCTACAGTGCTAACCTACCTGGAAAATCGACGACTTGGTCTATCGTGCTGGGATTTGTGTATCACTGGTGTGCCAACAAGGAATTAGACCAGAGAGAAGGATTTCAAAACCTGATTATCAGATGTGCTTGGATTTTTATTGTGATTTATATACTGTTCAAAACTATTCACAAATGTTAATGCTAATCCCTATATAATTAATCCTCTGATGTTTATAGACAAATACATCATCGTCTTATTTGTACCAACTATTTTCAGATTTTTGAGTCATGTGTTTGCACAGAAACTTTATTATCGTTGTATTACCCTAGATGAGGTAAATTGTTATGTTGTACTGAACACTATCTTGGTGGTAATGTATCAAGATGTATGTAACATTTTCACACAATTTCAAAGTTTTGTCCAAACAGCATTACAGAAGCTTTTTAAGGAAATAAGTCCTTCATATGCATCTTTACTCTTCATTTGCTCAATTAGAATTTTCTAATTGTTTACTCTTCAAGATGAAATATTTGATGTATACAAATATTTGTCGTTATCATCATTGCCACTGAACCATAAATATAAAAAACAACAAAATGTATTTAGAACATTACTGAAAACATTGTGGCATCAACTAACCACAAGATCCAAACCAGGAAAGGAAGTACTCACACATGTCATGTAATACAGTAGAAGTATTTGTTTATCCTCACAGTCAAAAGTGTGGAGCCATGGAATAATCCACTTCCACTCTGTGAGTATTCCGGGATGAAAAATGTTTGTTGTACCTTTAGAAAGCGTCACAGATAATCAATATTGTTACAGTTGTATATATGAGTATATTATAGTTTTTAATATTTTCCTCTTTTGTTTGACTGCAGTTTGAAAATGAGCAATAGGGTCAGTTTTCATATAAACTGTAGTCTTGTTGGTGAGTTTATTATCAAAACTGTTTCTTTCTATCAATCTTGTCTTTGCTATTTTTCTAATCTATCTTTCCCAATTCTCTCCGTTTCCCTTTTTGCTTGTCTCGTACCTTCAGTTATTTGTTTTGTGCAATGACTTGTTATATATTTAGTCGAATCAATTTTGATTATACAGCTGTATTTTAGAGTCTATATGGAGTTTTTGTTTCGTTCAATGGTGCTGAAGTACCCAATTTTACATTCTGCTTTCTCATCCCTAGTATATATACCATATACTGCAATAGTATTTTTTTCTTCTTTTTTTTCTCTCTTTTATCACAGGGACCATTCAGTAAAATTGATTATGATACATCAACACGAAACAAAATAATACCTTAAACTATTGAAAAGTAAAGCAAAAAAAAATATTTACAAATTCTACAGTATTGTTAAAGATTTTAATTGAATATTGTAAAAAATTCCATATTGTATAGCTTTATAATTAAGCAGGTACAATATGTACATAATAATATCATACAGATTTAGAATGATTCCAGACTAAAAATAGAACTTTCAAAATTATTTGTTGTGAATCAGAAGTGTGAAAATGTTTACACCACTACGCCTCATAGTTTAGAGGCTGACTTTAGCTAAACAATCCACTGGCAATAATATCCACTTTTACATTTAGGTATTCCATGACCGTATTTACTGAATGATGATTGTTTTGGTTAAGCGGTACATTCTATATACATGTAGAGGGACCTTTCTGTCTGTTATATAAATTACATGATTACAACTGGATCAATCAGAATGTATATAGCTGTAAAGACAGTCTATTCACACTATACAACCCTAATCAGGGCAATATTAGGTCAGTTGTGGTTCTTTTTTTGTGTTCAGTCCTCTTTAGTGCTGATTTGTTATTTTACTTTCATGTTATTTTATTTACATTTGTGTGTATTGTATTGATGTGTTCTTTGTTATTTTAATGAAATATAATTCAACTCTCGATTGAATTGTCTTCCATTCAACAAATCTATGACATGTACAGAATATGGGACACATTAATGTGTACAATGTCACACATTTATTAGTACAATGTATAATTAATCATGAAAAAGAAACAAAATGTATACTATGAACTGAAGATCCTTAAATTGTTTTCAGATCTGTCTTGATAATGTCTCTGTGTGAATAAAGCCGGAAGAATAAGTAATATAAACTTGGTGTTTGTTGTTATTAACCAAACCAGAAGAATAAGTAATATTAAGTGGTTTCTGTTGTTGTTAGCCACTCATACAAGCTCTCAATATAAGAAAAGATAAGTTTTATCCTGGTTCAGGATTGTAGTAAACAACACTCCTCTTTACTCAAAATTACACAATGTTACATTTATAAACAGCATATGTAACTTCCGGTATATAGTATTTTGAGGTTTAATGCTTGCTTTGTAATTCTATAAAAGTACTTGGTTTTGCGAATGTTTGTCTAGTTCATTTTTAAAGTGATTACTGTTGGATGCTGATACCACATATTCCAACAAGTTGTTCTATATAGATATGTATCTGATTGAGAAAAAGTTCCTACTTAACAAGTTCGTTGACTGTTTGGGTATACTTTTTTTAATGTCACCTGGCGCTGCGTCTATTGGCGACATCCCTCCAGAATGTGACTACACCGCTACATTCCTTGTTAAATACTCCATTTATTATCTTATATTTACAGTTTGCACTGACATGGACTCAATAACCTTACTTTCTAGTATTATCATTATCAGTGTATAATGATAGTACAACACGTGCGGCGATTCTATTGTTACGTGAATAGTTGCTTGGGTAGCAACGTGGGTTCATGACCCCACTTTTGATGGGAAGATATGAATGACTCGATTCCAATCAGCTGTTCAATCGAATTCGTTAACGATGACGGGAGAGAAAATAATATGGGTATTTTAATAAAACAATATGCAAATATTGCGAGAATAAATAATATTCATATACGTGAAAAACTGTAAATATAAGGAATAGATTTTTAGTTTGTTGAGGTTATGAGGGTATAATGATAATGGAGCCCGTGTAAATTTTATGTAACCCCGGCAAAATTTACACGAGCTCCATTATCATTATAACCTCATAACCTCAAAAAAATAAAGATTTGTTTCATAAATATAACTCGGATCATTACGCCCCGGACGCGTCTATAAGCTAGTATTGGTAGTTTCAACTTTTCTAACTGCTGACTATATGATACGAGTAGCAATGCTCTAAATGTTCTGTTACATGACAAGAAGGATAACTCTACATATCGTTGGTGACGGCCGTGATTCTCCTGTCCGAAAGGAATGGGACAAATGGAACACGATACTAGTAAAACCCTATACACAATTTGTTTTATATGGTGCCAATGTCCTATTTTGTATACATTGGCCCCTTGGTAATCCAAACGCTAGATTACGTTTACTTGCTGTATTATCAAATCTGTTCCCTTATAATACCCTCCAGATTGTGAGTTTTCCTGTCTATCGACGTCCGGATCATTGTGGGTTCACTGTACATGCAATACATGGATATGGAGCAGGTATAATATATAACAGTCTTTCCAAAACTCTTTGTGGACTTCTCTCGTTATGGGGTTAAATACACCAAGAGTATATGGTTCATCATTCTTTGTATAATTTATATCAAGATCGCTCCTTTTGATCAGTTGAAGAATTCGGAACCACTAATGAAAACCACAGCAAAGATATATCATGTAAACTTGAAATAATTATTGATATAATACCATACATATATCACAAACAAAACTAAACTTTATTTCAAGTTTAGATTATATTTAATGATCAATTAATAACTTTCAAGAATAAAATACATCATCTAATATAGCTTTATGGAGAAAAATAACTGAATTTTAAAAACACCATGAGACTAGTACAAGAAACTAGTTCAAAAATAAATTTTCTAATGTACAGTAGCCATATCAAACCATGATAAATGCTAATATGTCTTAAAACATAGCTTTCATTTGTATAGTTTAAAAAAGTTGCCTAGTCTTGTGAGTAGGTATTAAGTCTTAAATCATGTGTTTGGAAGCTTAACATCATGTCCTTCAGAGAAAACAACACTTTTTTCTCTTACAAACAAATGACATATACGATACAGTCCAGCATGGGCAGATAACTCTAATATGCAAAGACGAAATACGACTTTGGAAATTGATCATAAACCTTCTACATGTAATCCAGTTTTCCAACCAGCAGATGATAGTATATATTTACTGTCTTCTGGAAAAGACATTAACGAGGACTAAACAGTGGAAAGGCATTCTGTGTGTCTACCAGGATTTAGAACTTTGGCTTGGGTTTATTTTGTTTTACATCCTATCAACACTCAGGACAATTGAAACCCCTAGGTGAAGGGCTAAATGATAGTATGTCTCGAACAGTTGCAATCTCTTGTTTTCTTGTTTCAAAATGGTTGCTGACAACATATATTTACCTATTTGTATGATTATAAGCTATATACCATCAGGTAAACAGAATTAACATATTGTTTTATTGCCATAGTATCACTGTTATTGTCATAGTAAATTCCAAACGCCACATTTCCTACCTTAGCAACATACCTTTGGTATACATGTGTATATATCAAACCTTTCTATAATGACCACCCATACAACCATGAAAAATGGTCGTAATAGCCAAGTAGGTAAAATTGTGTTGAAAGTGACCATTTGGGACCAGGAGAATGTGGTCTTATTAATATAAGCTGGTGGTCTTTATACAGAGGTGAATGTTAAGGCATGTTGACTATATGTTAATACCTCTTAATGAAACAAGAGGCTCATGGGCCTTAACTGTCACCTGAGTTAGAATATATAATGAAACAAATTAAAGACATATAAACACTATAATCTGGGCCTTGAAGTTGGTCAGTGATTTATAAATTTGACTTTTTAGACTATTCAGAGTATTTGCTTCCATCAAACCTGTGAACTTATAGAGGTATTTTTTGAAATTTTAATCATTTTGACCCTGTTTGGTCCTGCCCCTCTGGTCCACCAGGGGGTCATCGAGGACAGATATGGATGTTAAAATGCTATATCTTAGGCTAATAATTCTAATCAAGTTTGACTAATTTCCTATGAAAATTGGGCAAATAATGTTCACAAATATGTTTTTTTTCTATATAAACTAAAGTAAACTTGACCCCTCTCACAATTTTTATAAAACACCTGAATTAAAGACCTTTCCATCTATAATTATTTGATTCTACTATTTCCAGAATTTTAGAAGATTTTTGAAGTTTTAGCCTATTTGACCCTTTTTTAGCCCTGCCCCCAGGGGGTCGGCCAGGACCAATGTGGATATGATATTAAAATGCTATCTCAGGCTATTAATTCTAACCAAGTTTGACTCGTTTCCAATGAAAATTGAGCAAACAATGCTCATTAATGTGTTTTTCCTATATAAACTATAGTAAACTTGACCCCCTCCCCAAGGGGAATCATGAGACCCCAGGGTCATATAATTTACAATTTTTATAAAACAAACTTTAAGACCTTTTCATCTATAAAGTGTATTTGATTCTACCATTTCTAGAATTTTAGAAGAATATTTTTGAAGTTTTGGCCTATTTGACCTTTTTTTGCCCCGCCCCTCTGCCCCAAGGGGTCGGCCTGGACCAATATGGATATGATGTTAAAATGCTATCTCAGGCTATTGATTCTAACCAAGTTTGACTCGTTTCCAATGAAAATTGAGCAAAAAATGCTCAGAAATGTGTTTTCCCTATAGAAACTATAGTAAACTTGACCCCCTCCCCAGGGGGAAACGTGAGACCCCAGGGTCATATTATTCACAATTTTTGTAAAGGACCTTAAGACCTTTCCATTTATGAAAAGTATTTGATTCTATCATTTCCAGAATTTCCGAAGAAGATTTTTGAAGTTTTAGCCTATTTGACCCCTTTTGCCCCCGCCCCTAAGGCCCCTGGGGGTCAGTCATAGAAAATTTGTTTATATGATTAAATGGCCATCTCATACATTTCCTATTACAAATGACCAAATAATGCTCAAAAATGTGTTTTCCCTATATAAACTATAGTAAACTTAACCTCCTCCCCAGGGGGAAACTAGAGACCCCAAGGTCATATAATTCACAATTTTTGTAAAGGACCTTAAGACCTTTCTATCTATGAAGAGTATTTGATTCTACCACATCTGTGAATAGAGAAGAAGATTTTTGAAATTTTACTCAATTTTACCCCTTTTGGCCCCTCCCACAGCCCTCTGGGGGGTGGGGACCATATAATTCACAATTTTGATTGGCCTTATGCCTTAGAAGGTTTGTGCAAAATTTCATTGAATTGCTTCAGCAGTTTTAGAGAAGAAGTCGAAAATGTAAATTGTTTACGGACATACGACGCAGAACGTACGACGACGGACAAAAGGCGATAAGAATAGGTCACTTGAGACTTCGTCTCGGGTGACCTAAAAAACATTGAGGGGTATACAATTATATATATCCAACATGATTTTATTTACCAGTAGTTGAAATTAGCTAATTTAATCTTGTCACCTATTAAAATTATATAATAAATGTACATTGTATTTTTGAAAGGTTATTAAGTCTTTTTTCTCAACAATTTGGCTTTTTGTCTTTGGTGTAAAAATTATAAAAAATAATGACTAATATTTTGAGGATTTGTGTCACGTTCCTTTAATTCAGTACTTATTGAAAACTTGTTAGAAGGATTTGAAAACGTTTTGTACAAAAGGAAAAGTTACAGTTTAATGCCAATAAAACTTTCTACAGAGATTCTTATTCTGGACACTAAGACAAGCTCATGGCTGTAACATTGATAAAGGACAAATAAATAAACAATAACCACAAACCAGTTATTGGTGAAGGACGTACAAGGTCAAAGTTGGGACACGTACAGAATCTGTTATCTACAATTACATAAATACAAACTATTTACTCTCTACTTATATCGAGTTTCGATCAATATATTACATTTACAGTAAGTAACTCATTCATCCCTGAAGACACATTTAGACTTTAAATCAATGACTTGACCAGTCTATTATGGAATTTCAGAGGGGAATGAGTTAACTATTGTGTGGTTTTGACATCCATTTTTACAAAAAAGTACACTCTAATCATTGTAGAATGTAAAATCAGAATTGATTACACCATACTAACAATGTTCACCTCCTAACGTGATGTCCCTTGGATATTCACATCAGTACACAGTTTTCTAGAGTCACACTAGATATAATGAACTAAAACTTAAATGCTGTATTTGACCCAATTAGCCGCCCCATCCCAATATGAGCCCCTACCCCAATAAGCGACCCAATCCCTATATGCGCCCCTCCCCATATAAGCGACCCCATCCCAAATGCGCCCACCCCCAATAAACGACCCCATCCCAATAAGCAACCCCATCCCTATTTGCGCCCCTTCCTATATAAACAACCCCATCCCTATATGCGCCCATCCCCCAATAAGCGACCTCATTCCTATATGCACCCTTCTCCAATAAGCCACCCCATCCCAATAGGCGACCCCATCCCTATAATTGGGCCCCTCCCCAATAAGTGACCACATCCCTATATGTGCCCCTCCCCCAATAAGCGACCTCATACCTATATGTGCCCCTCCCCTGATAAGCAACCCCATCCCTATATATGCACCCTTCCCCAAAAAGCAACCCCATACCTATATGCACCTCTTCCCCAATAAGCGATCCCATCCCTATATGCGCCAACCCCCAATAAGCGACCCCATCCCTATATGCTCCCCTCCCCCAATAAGCGACCCCCATCCCTATATGCGCCCATCCCCCAATAAACGACCCCATCCCTATATGCACCCTTCCCCAATAAGCCACCCCATCCCAATAAGCGACCCCATCCCTATAATTGGGCCCCTCCCCAATAAGTGACCACATCCCTATATGTGCCCCTCCCCCAATAAGCGACCCCATACCTATATGTGCCCCTCCCCTGATAAGCAACCCCATCCCTATATATGCACCCTTCCCCAAAAAGCAACCCCATACCTATATGCACCTCTTCCCCAATAAGCGATCCCATCCCTATATGCGCCAACCCCCAATAAGCGACCCCAACCCTATATGCTCCCCTCCCCCAATAAGCGACCCCATCCCTATATGCGCCCATCCCCCAATAAACGACCCCATCCCTATATGCGCCTATCCCCCAATAAGCGACCCCATCCCTCTATGCGCCCCTCCCCCAATTAGCAACCCCATCCCTATATGCCCCCCTCCCCCAATAAACGACCCCATCCCTATATGCGCCCATCCCCCAATAAGCGACCCCATCCCTTTATGCGCCCCTCCCCCAATAAGCGACCCCCATCCCTACATGAGCCCATCCTCCAATAAGCGACCCCATCCCTATATGCCCCCCTCCCCCAATAAACGACCCCATCCCTACATGAGCCCATCCCCCAATAAGCGACCCCATCCCTATATGCTCCCCTCCCCCAATAAGCGACCCCATCCCTATATGCGCCCATCCCCCAATAAGCGACCCCATCCCTACATGCGCCCCTCCACCTATTAGTGCCCCAATCCCTATATGCTCCCCTCCCCCAAAAAGCAACCCCATACCTATATGCGCCCACCTCCAATAAGTGACCCCTCAAGCGAGGCCTCAATTTCACTTATGTTGACTACAAAGACTAATGCTTATAACAGGTTTCTCTAATTGATTTCTTTTGTAAATTGATTAATGGTTTAAGCTAAATGACTGCAATAATTTTGTGAAATGTTAGTCCCAAATTAAGTCATATTTAGCGCACCTTCATTTTTTAATTTTTCAACCACTCTGGGTGTTTATTGGGTCGAATACACTACGTATGGGATATGTGAACAGTGTTCAACAAACAGCCAGTAATAGAATATCTGACAGTAATGGCTATAGAAAACCAACTGACCCGCAGTCATGTTTATTATAGCAGGATGAATTAAACAAATAAACTTTTACAAATTGATTTATGGCTTACGTTGTGCAATAATTCTGTGAAGGGGTAGTCCAAATTTGGTCCTATAAGCACCCTCTTATTCTTTCAATTATTTAAGCATCCTGGGCGTTAATTGGGTTGAATACGATATCTATATACCGGTACTATAAGATCTACAACCAGATTATCTTTGGATTTGAATAAAGGACAACATAGATTAGGGTTCTTAGGACAATACAAAATACTTCTGAGCTAATAAAATATCTGTATAGAAGAAACTAGGCTCAGTACCTGTAAATTTGCATCTTGTTTCATACTAAATTGGTTAATGTTGAATTTTGATAGAAATGGAATTTAAGATGGGAAATCTGTATTTGGTGCACCCTGGATCATGGTTGGAAATGCTACAGATGCAATGTTATCAAGGTCACTAAAATCATTCTGTGTTGTCTATAGTAATAAATCTATGATGGTATAATGATCAATAACAATAGAGACATTTCTAAATAACATTATATATACGTAATAAAAAGTTGAGATTTGTTGTCAAGTTTTGACAACTATATTATATACTCTTCTATAAAAAAAGTTTGTATCTCATTTTATATACATGTACATACATAACATCATCATATTATTTACAATTAGAATTTTAAATCAACATTCTATAAACATTCTATAAGACATCCTATACCTCAATAGTTTCTAGTTTGTGCTGTTTATTAATTAAACAATCCTTCCACAGTTATTTGTCATCAGCTAGAGGAAGTAGGCTGATGTGAGAACTTGCGTCCCATATCTCGCCTAGGCACTGGCCCGTGGTAATAGTCCAGGGAGCGTGCTCGAACACCACGATACACTTCTCTCTTATCAGTGGGAGGCAGATTTGAAGACACAAAGCTACAACCAAATCCATCACTATTCCTTGGCGACAGGCCGTAGTTGATGAGTGAGGGCGGAGGGCCGGTGTCCTCGTCAGAAACATCCTCTTCCTCTTCCTCCTCAGCCAGGCTGTTCTCCTGTAGAGGGTTCACCTGTTGATCCATCTTTACACTCTCTCCCTGACTGTCAAAACAACTGTTGATCTTCACTTTGGAGGTGTCCTCTCCTAGGTTAAGTTTCATTATATTCATTATATCTCTGAAAGTATAAATCAAATATACATCAAATTCCGATCATCACCTCCATAGTACCAGCCATCTCACCTGCTTCGTAAGGTTACAGACAAGGGCCCAATGGGTCCGAATCACTCATCTGCTATCTGGTAATCATGCATGGTTCATACTTAACAAATAGGAGAGTGAATAAGAATTTATATCATGCTTAAGCACATTAGAGGCCTCTTAGCCTCTTGGTTATTAAGAAGAAGTCTTTAAAATTTTTTAGCCTATATGACCCCTGTGACCCTGAATGAAGGTCAAGGTCATTCATTTGAACAAACTTTGTAGCCCTTCATCCCAGCATGAAACAGGCCTAATATCAGGTCCCTAGGCCTCTTAGTTATTAAGAAGTCGTTTAAAGATTTTAGCCTATTTAACTACCATGACCTTGAATGAAGGTCAAGGTCATTCATTTAAACAAACTTGGTAGCCCTCATCCCAGTATGTCACAGACTCAATATTAGATCCCTAAGCCGCTTCGTTATTAAGAAGAAGTCATCTAAATATTTTAGCCTATTTGACCCCTGTGACCTTGAATGAAAGTCAAGGTCAGCCATTTGAACAAACTTTGTAGCAATTTATCCCAATATATCACATTCCAAATATCAGGTCTCTAGCCCTCTTGGTTATTAAGGAGAAAGATTTTAGCCTATTTGACCCCTGTGAACTTGAATGAAGGTAAAGGTCATTCATTTGAACAAACTAGGTAGCCCTTCATCTTAGCATGCTATAAGTCAAATTTCAGGACTCTAGGTCTCAAAGTTTTGGAGAAGAAGTTGATTAAGCTCACTTGCCCTTCGTGCAGGTGAGCTAATAAAATGGTGGCAAAGCCAAGTTCATGTAGTTTGATAGACCAGCATATGGATCATCTACTTAATTACTCTAAATATCATCTGTTCATGTTTTGTACAATATCTGAACATCTTAAGGTACTGCAATCAAGGTCACATTCAGATGACCTCAACCTGAGTGTCATAGATGATACAGTCCTGGATACAAGAGAGACTGCTTAATTTCTGACTGGAGTGATTTGAATTACAATATTTACATAATTGTTCCGTAACAGTCACCAGTACATAAATATGATTCTATGGCAACTGCATAGCTAAGCTGTTGATTACTGTTGCTATGATTGTTTACTGTTGCTATCATTTTTTACAGTTGCTATTGTTGTTTACTGTTGCTATGGTTGATGACTGTTGCTATTTGTTTATTGCTGCTATCATTTTTTACAGTTGCTATTGTTGTTTACTGTTGCTATGGTTGATTACTGTTGCTATGATTGTTTACTGTTGCTATCATTTTTTACAGTTGCTATTGTTGTTTACTGTTGCTATGGTTGATGACTGTTGCTATCATTGTTTACTGTTATTATGGACTGTTGCTATGGTTGTTTACTGTTGCTATGGACTGTCGCTATTGACATTTACTGTTGCTAACATTTCTTTGAACACCACAGCAGTGTTGTGTGTCAGTTTCCCAAGTTCTGATTGATAATGTTGCAAACTAAATGATTGGCCTAATGCCAGAGGTCATCTAAATGTGACCCTGATGGTTGTACCTTCAGATATAAGCCATAGACAGATGATACTTTACTCTGAGACTCTGAGTGTCGATCTGTGTCATAATCTGTCATCATATTTTCTCAAATGAGCTTTATTTTGTTAATCCCACATGAGCAAAACAAAGAAGAAGAAAAAAAGTGTTCAAAAGCTCCTTTGTAAAACAATAACAGTGGGTTATTGAACAAAATAATTACTTATATGTTAATTTTACCACTAATATTTGTCTGTTATTGATGACTCAATGTAGAGCTTACACTAGAATTAGTGAGAACTCGACTTGGTGAATTATCCTGTAGACAACTCCTATGTGCAGTGAACAACCTACTGTACATTGAGTGATACTAGTGTGCAAGGAACACAGCTGAATACATTCCAAAGTGAAATACAAGTAGCATAAAAGTATGTAGCCAAAACTTAGTCAATGTTTCAGTGCTTATACTAGGTGTTTCATAAATAGAGCCCTTCTCATCAGATAAAACGGGATCAATTTGTATATAAACGGAATGAACTTTCCGAGAAAAAAGTGGGGTCCTTTTCATTTCCGGTGAATTAAAAGGATATGGGAATGGTGTAAACTCAAACCCTACATTTTATGCTGAATATTCTGTATTTACATATTATTACAGAGTTATCTGTCCTTGCAGGTAGGTATTGATTGTGACGTCTTGTGTTTGCGAGTGTAACATCACATTTTTTTTTTAAAAACTACGTGAATTGCGCCTACAAAATAATGACATCACAATGGATACCTACCCCCAAAGGAATATGCAAAAAAGACTGAATAATTATTAATCATGTTCAACAATAAAACTCATGCTTGAATAGTGTTGTATAGATCCCAGGGGTTTATCATACCTAGATTTGGTGATGTGATTTAGGTCAACTGATACATGCAACTATTGTGATGTGAAACATCTAGTGTCATATTGTCATCAAATAAACCAAACAACTGCATACAAAAATGTGTCTTTAACAATCAGTGTTCAAAATAAACAAATCAATAAATAACGTCTGATTTAACACATCTATGTGTAGAAAATATTGAGGAATCTGAGGTTCCTTTTGGAGATTGTTGAAATTTTATATCCAGAACATTTAAACGAAAAATAAACATTAGTGATGACAAAATATTTATATAATTTACATTTATTCTGACCTTTTTTGCTATGATATATTAAAAAAAAAACCAACAACATTATTTTAGGTATTTCAACTTATTAAATAACATAATGATTATATTTCAAAGAAGTTTTATTTCAATTACAAAATTAATATATTTACACATCTCCCTTACATTTTTTGTGTATATGAAGATAGTGTGAACTTGATTTAAATGTGCAGGAATACAATGATTCTGTCATACACTAACATAGTATTAGATCAACATACTGCAACACTAACATATATATATATATTAAAACAAGAGCACCTTCAATTTTAATATAAGGGAAAAGTTTGCTCATTCCACAAGAAGAGTGAGTGTAACTGAGGCAGTGCCAGATGGAAAGATACAGATGCACAAGTATAATTTGAGAGTTCGGACAAAACACAGCATTCCAGTGAGTAGTCATAGTAGAATTTACACAAGGCATTCCACTATCGTGGCCATATAGAACTCTGATAGAACAGTCATTCTTTGTAAGATACAGCGTAGAGAATTATGTGTTATACATTTCTGAAACAGTGAGTTTATATATTTATTATAATTTTCATGTTATGTCATTAAAGTGTCCCATGCTTCATGCAATTATTGTACAACTATTATGTGTCAAACAGTACTGAAAACGTGCCAGAATAAGCTGACATCAGTTAACCATTGAAGTCTAAGTGAGGTATCATAGAGGTATCTCTCAATTGCTATCTGGTAGTAATAGAGGTCCAACACAAGTGTTTTGAATATTTTGACATATTTTACCCCTGCTTTGTGAACATCAAGGTGATTCGTCTAACCACAAGAGACTTTACGACTCCTGTGACCCTAAATAAAGGTCAAGATCATTAATTTCACACACTTGGTAGCATTTCTCTACAGCATGCTTAAATGGCTGAGTATCGTTACCCTGGACCTCTCCATTATTGCAGATAAGTCATTTAAATAAAAAGTTTAGGGACAGTTTTATAAAATTGATATCACATTTTATTAAGCAAAAAAGTTAATGCTTAATAATGTGTTTTAACTTATTCAAAATCTAATGCTAAATGCATGGTCATATTTTTTTTCAAAGTTTTTGTAGTCAGTCCTAATTTCTTTAATTACAGTAGGGATTAGTAATTAATGATAAGAATAGGACAGAGAGGAGTTTACACTATGTAGATATACATTGTATTAGAGTGAGAGTTAGGCGACTTCAATTTATACTGCAGCATAATTATCTTACCATCCGGCGTCTTTGACCTACTTAACAAAGAAAACGGGTTAAAACTTTCTGGGATACAAAACATTTCAATGAAAGGAAAGTTCATAATTATACCACCAAATAAACATTTAGAGATCGTTACAAATCAAAAATAGGAAGATTGATGTATTTTCATGGCAAATAAATCTAAGAATTGTTACGTAAAAATTTGAAATAATATAGTCCTCTGTCTATACTGTAAGACCTTACCTTTCCCTATTATATATTGGAAAATATTTGTAGATTTCTTCTTCACCATCCTGTGATAAATCTCCCTCCTGAAGAGAAAAATAATTGTTCAATTTGAAATGGTCTTGTTGCAATACTAAATTGAGGTTATCTCCCCTGCAACCTTAATACAAAGTTACATCTATTTAGTTCAACAGTTGTTTCAATAATTATGAAGTTAATATTTTTTAAAAACATTAATATTTACATTTCTTAAATCTGTTTTGAATTAAATTTAAACATAAAATTCTTACCTCACATAGCAAACATCATAAAACAATGACAAATTAAAATTCAATGTTTTTCCTGCTTTCAAACAATTTTAATATTTTACTTGTTAATAAAACACTGATTTTTACAGGAAAAAAACCCAATAAATGTCAATAATATATCCCATAATATACCGTTGAACAGCCACTCTCACTGCGTCTGGAATTCTGTTTGGCCAATCGCTTCTTTTTCTTGTGAAGAGGTTTGGACTCAATAATCATTTCCTCTAGCTCATATGTTGGATCACAGTTTAGGTGGTCTTTCTAAAATTCATAAAAAGTAGTTCTTCTTGCAACTAGTACCATTTTTGACACAATGCTGCCAATATAATATTCATGTATACATGTAACTTTGCAGTTATTGACAATTAAATATGGTAATACTAACATGTACATATATTGCATCAATTCAACAAAACTTAACTTTTTTAAGTTGATGTCTAAAACACAAACAAACTCCTGAAATTTTTGGCATCTCTGTAACACAGAATTACTTTGTATATTTCAAATATTTTTTGTTTAAACCTAGTTAATTGTAACAAAAAGACAAAGATGGCTTCCTAGCCAAAATACAGCAGGAAATATTACAAGTAACGTTAAATATATACAGACTGAACCTTCTATATTAAATTCAGAATGCATCCTGTTTCTGGAATCTTTTACTCATTTATTCTGAAGACACATTTGAGCCCTTCTAGTTCAAAGACTGGAACAGTTCACTATGAATTTTCAGGGGTGGACGACTTAGTTCCTCTTAATAGGAATTTATGTTATGAAATTTTAATTACTTTGGTATAAACAATTTTTATTTTCAAGTTTAACAAGAGATCCCAGAGGGATCTTGGCACCCACCAAAGAATGATCTACGTCTGACAATGGAAAGAGGGATCTTTTCAAACTTTTACTTCATATTAGTACATATGAAATTTGAGAAAGATTTTTTCAGTACTTTCTGAAATATATAACAAACTTCAATTATTACCTTATTGGCTTCCTGTCAGCCATCTTGTTGACCGATTGGTTCGAAAATGCAATATGCACAACTAAGGTCCTAGGGTAATCTACTCAGTACTTTCTGAGAAATAGCTTTAACAAACTTAATTTATCAAAATCCAAGATGGCTGCCTGCATATGGTGGCCATCTTGTTGACCGATCAGTCCCAAAATAATAAATGTATAAGTAGGGACCTAAATGAACGTGCACATGAAATTTGAGAATGATTCCTTCAGTACTTTCTGCAAAGATAGCTACCTGGCGGCCATCTTGTTGGCTGATCGGTCCAAAAATGCAATATGCACAACAAGGGCCGTCTAACTATCAAAATCCAAGATGGCTGCCTGGGGGCCATCTTGTTGACCAATCGGTCCCAAAATGCAATATGCACAACTAGGGCCCTAGGGGAACTTACACATGAATTTGAGAGAGATCTCTTCAGTTTAGGAATGAAAATCTGCTACAAATTATTAACACAAATGTCACTGAATTTGATAAGTTTTTATTGGGAAATTTTGACTTCAAAATTGGGAAAATAAGGAATATTTTCACTAGGGGAAACAGCCGAAGTTGGGCTGTAGATTCCACCATTAAAAAACACTGGAAATAGTGGTAACAAACTTTAACTATCAAAATCCAAGATGGCAGCCATCTTGTTGACCGATCAGGCCCAAACTGCAATATGCACAACTAGTCTAGGGCTCTAGGGAAACATACATTTGAAATTTAAGAAAAATCCCTTCAGCCCTTTCTGAGAAATAGCAATAACAAGAAATGTTAACAGACTGAAGGACAGACGATGGACCATGGACGACAAGCGATTTGAATAGCCCACCATCTGATGATGGTTGGCTAAAAAAGGGAAGATTGAATCAAACATTTGATCAGTGATTTTTTAAGGTACATTTGGGGCCAAATAAACCAGGCCCCTTCCCCTAAAGAAATTTTGCTGTATTTTCCCAATTGTATGTAAATATTTTCCCAAATAAAGAAAAGCTCTCTAAAATATACATGTTTCAAGAAAGATGCAATGTATTCTTTTCCCAATTGAAAAGGTACAGGCCCCATAAATTATTGACCAAGAAAATCACTGTTGATGGGCTTGAATTTGGTATTTAACAATTAAAATAGACCTGATACATACGGAAGGCACAAAAGAGGGTTTGATGTCCCGAGTGAGTACTTTAGAGAAATCGACATCACACACATACATATGTTTCTTTAACATATCTAGGCTGGACACTCTCTTGTTGGGGTCAAGGTACAGCAGCTGAAACATCAAAACAGGTATGTACAAATCAGAAACCGAACAACATCATGTAGACAAAATCAGAAATGGAAAAACATCATATGTACAAACCAAAAACTGATAAACATCATATATACAAATCAGAAATGAAAAAGCTTCATATGTACAAACCAGCGATGAAAAAAAACATCATGTACAAACCAGACATGGAATAACAACATGGAAATCCATAATATCATTACAAACCAGAAATAAAAGATAATATCAAAATGTAAAATGTAAAAATTGTAAGTGGAAAAGCTTAACAATGTGAAATTTATTATATTAATTTGTTGTTTATGAAGGAAATTTAATTTTGACATCAAGTGTAAGTTCCTTTATCAAAAGAAAATTGATCTTTCCTCATGTTTACAAATGATATAGAACAATGAAATTCTGTTAAGCTATAAATGAGTTGTCATCAAGTTAGATTAAATCAGTCAGTCACCGTGGTTCGAGTCCATCTGGGATGTCTGATCCAACATCACAGAAAGAAAACTCAACATTTTACAGATTATGATATTGAAGAAAATTGGGTTTGCTGTTCCTCAAATAGTTTTACCTGTTGTACAGCATGATTTTGCACCAAAGATGTTTGGTTTTATTTTATGGAAATCAGACTTGTTGCAACTCGACGAGATAAACATTGACAAAAACACCCCGAACGCACTCTCATTTAGTACCATTCATCTTAACTTGACTTATTAGGGTTATTTGATTGTTTTACCATTATCCCCATGGGAAATAACTCCTGTTAGTGACAGACCTTCATCAATATCATATCACCCTAATGCTTACCAGACCAAGCATTCAAGGTTCACACAATTCCCATCACTACGTCAATGCATCAATGCAAATTAGCACTGACTTATTTGCTTAGGGAGAGCAAAGTCATTTATACAAAGTAATTATTATAAATCGCTTCTTTTTTGTCCAAGGCATACAAAACTTTAATTCCGATCCTTTCATATTTTCTGGTGCCACAGTTTGTGTTGACAAGTCGTGACAAAAAGTAGTGAAGCATTATAAGCTTGACATTGGTTATTACCAGAGAGGTCTACTCATAGGGACCAGGCAGAAGGAATAGCATCTAACCACCTATTTGTAACCTCATATAATTTGTGGTTAGCAAAGGAAATGACAGACTAAGACGGGCTGCTACACACTTCCTTGACCCCAATACTGCTGGACTGACTCCTGTTGCCTACTAATGGTTTTAGACCTAAGGTCACATGAAAGGTCACACAAAAGGCTGCTCCGTTTCAGGGTACAGACACTATAAATGATATGTAGATTGTTGATCCACTTCATCCTGGTACTCATCTTTCAACATATTGATCAAAACAGCAAGAGGTCCAATACTCCAGTATCTACCTATGTTTTGTGTCTGGTGGTATACTTCATTGAGATAGCACAATAAAATGGACAATTTAAGGCATTCACACAACAATGCACTTATACCCCGAAGAGGCTAAAATGACTAAAAGCTGTTAATGTGACGTGACACTTCATAAACCAACTGATGGATTGCATTTTGACCTTCATTTTATTTTTATCAAATGCAGGTCAAGGTCATTTTTAATTCTTTTAACCATAATAGTAAATAAACGATATTAGGTCTTTTAATTTAATTGAGTTTTTGATCACTGAGCAAAATGTATTAATAAGTACTCTTACAATAAAGGGTTAAAAGGAGAAATATGGAGGGGAGATTTTTAAGAATAAAGGAGACACCATTATAATTTTTCACTCCTTTTTTTCATACATTTACTAACAAAAAGTGCGTAGTAAGAAAAATAGTTATTTCTTTCAATTTTCACACATAAATTCTAAAATATAAAAACCCTAAAAATGTCTCCAGTGGCAGATAAACAACTGAAGGTAACACAAAGTGCCTATATATAACTGACTAATAAAACTGACTCCTGGTCATGTGGTCGAGAGATTATCGTTAGATGATCATTAAAGTCACTAGTCAGATGGATAGGGTTAATGTCTAGGAAATGAAGGATATAAGCACTAAATGAAAGATACAGATTTGATCTCACTGAGATGGAAATGCACAATTTTTTCCTTACTGATGATGATGAGCTAATCACCCAGTAAATGTTCCCTTTCCTTCTCGTAATGAACCAGTATGTAATTTGTCTACAAGTGTAATTAGTGGTGAAAGCATTTATATGAAACATTCAGTGCAGAAAAGTCGTCTTACAGTACATTATCGAAATTACACAATCATATGGCAGTATGTGACATTTCTCTAATTACTAATTTGGGTTTAGGTTGAGATTCTAGATAATACTGTTGTTCTTAATGTAGGAACTGCCATTCAGCGAAGTCAAACACTTCAGAGAATATATTAAAAAAGATTTTTTTTTTTTTTTTTTTGGGGGGGGGAAGAATAGGGTTTACTTATAAATGTAAAATAAATGGAGAAAACTAATTCAAAAGGAATGATTCCAAAAGATTGTTCCCCATATATTAGCAGTCTACTCCATCAGATGACAATTAATGACCTTGAATGCTTTTAGTACAACCATCCATTTCCACCATAGCGATCTGATTCAGGGATCTCAGCAGAGGGCCTATCTGTCTCACTTGGTAACTCTGGCAGATAACTATAGGAGATTTCAGAAAAGATGGCGATGACGTCACACAAAGGTACATCCGGGCGCTCAAAGGTACAACTCGTTATATCTACACATAAACATAGAGGAAAACAGCCCCTTGCGATGTTTGTTTACATTTAATTGTAATAAATAGTACGACAATCCGAGAACTATTGCGTTATTTGAATTATAAAAAGGTAAATAAAAATTTTAACAATAAATTTAGATATAAACATTGGTATTTATATATTTTACTCCGTTTATACTCCATTTTCTACGCCACGAGAAAAAACACGGTCGCCATTAGACCTACGTATAAACATTGACAGAAGTTACAAAATTGACAGAAACTACAAATTAATTCAAGTTTCCCCAAATATTATACTGATATTTTAATAAGCAATTACTGTTTTCTAAGTCTTACTTGTAAAACACCTTACGATGTGTGATTATGACCAAATTAAAATTTGCCTTCGTAGATACCAAGCGCACTGCAGCCATTACGTACAGTACTGCCGAGATCCCGAATTTCGTCATTTTTCATAGTCACAAAATTATGTATTCTGGTTAACTTTTTCGTTAGAAATTTTGGAATTTAGTTTATAACATTCAAATGAGTCATTTTATAGTTACTTTTTATCATATTTTTAAACAAAACTTCGAGTATTTTAGAATTCTCAAAGCCGTGCGCAATGTGTCCTGGTCGGCATTTATACATTGTAGTAATTACGATCTACATTGTAGCTATATTCATAAATCTAAATGTAGTCTATCTAACATGTATTCAAGTTATTTAAAAGTAATATCACCTAAATTTGGGACTTCACATAACGGCACATGGAATAAAAGTGATTAAAAAATAAAAAAATAAACTCATGAAATTGAACGATTTCACTATTTTATTTTTCGAGATATCGGCAGCCATACTGTACGTCTACGTGCACATACATGTATATCTTCATTTATGTGTAACAGTGGTTTATACCATTCATTTAAAATAATATATACATAGGAAATAACGAAAGATATATATTTTACAAGTACTTATTAAGATATGTGTTGGTAATTACGTATAAATATTATTAATTTCCCAATTATCGGCTGTTGCCCGAGGTGATCTACCAGCGAAGCCATGCACGACGAGCGACCGTGGTCTGGCCAGGTGGTTCACTTTTCGTTATATTTATATTAAATAGTGTTATGAACAGATTTTTCGTGTATAGCAGAAATATGATACATTGAAATATCAATTATCTATTCATAACTTTTTCACAACATGGATTTCTACGTGTGAACAAAAAGCGGGTACGTGTGACGGCCCGGCACCTCTTCGCAAGCTGGCTTCAACACTAAATCTAAACAAATATATTTAGCAATAAACAATTGTAAATATAAATGTCTGTAACCTCTGAAACAATAAGAAACTATTTTGAAATCAGAATTTGCAAGTATGAAAGTGTATACTTTTGTCAACGTATCGATTATGTATCAGGGATGTACGTATCTGTTATTGTTTTTATTAGTCGCCATACCGTGTTTGTACCTTTGAGGACCCGGATGTTAACTTTCTGTGACGTCACGCCATCTTTTCTGAATATAACTATAGCATCATACTTCAATGAACCTCATAGCTCAACTACCAGCTAGATTTTAACTAGGATATAATTCAAAATGGATTCCCACAGCTATGTAATTACAGTGTCCTCAAATCCTGTAATATGTGGTTGTTGAATAATGTATATATCACTTGTAGGTTTTCCACTCATATCTTTATAGATAAACTACAGTGACTGATTCACATCATTCAAGAACAGTAGAACATTTCAGTTTTCAGTTTCTAACCCTATATAGTTAAATCACACATGTACGTAGGACAACAGGGAAATTACTTACACCACATCAGTTTGTACATTCTGGGAAACTTATATTTAACATCTGTCAAAGGTCTAAACCGCCAATTTATTCTGAATGGTATATTTTTTCAAATTAGATTTAAAATTGAAAAGCTCAACCAGGGACCAAGATGCCTACTGAAAATGGAAAGGATCATAAACTTTTTCTTGAAACAGGACAAAGGTTCAATAGAAAGACTATATCTATAGAATGAATGGAAACAAATTACATATATTTTACTGATGTAATATATCTTAGAGAGTTAAATCACACATTGACCAATCACCAGGCAGTATATGTTTAGCCATGCCTTCTGCTCACAATCCTATGTGATATGTCGTAATAAAGCGGCTTTCTAAGCTGGCAATCAGTAAATTACATTATGATCGAATTAAGTTTGGAAATATATCCTAACTAATATAAATGCATTAAAGTTATGGTTTTTTTATAACATAAATTTTGTTCATAACTTCTGTAATGCATTCTTATAGAGAATTTTAAATTAAGGAATTCCTTTAAGTTGAAGAATATATATGTTGATAACGAAACTGGAGCCATGCAGGTATTAGAGCTCAGGGTATTTTCCAACCAAGAAAGAAAAGAGATTGTGTTAGCTAGTATTTTGATAGTAATTAATACTACCATAAATTTAACAGCTCAATTTTTGCTGAATTATGGTAAAATGTATTACCTGTTTGAGAATATCCTTGAGGCCATCAGTCCAGATGGAGTTGAAGTGGATTTTTAAACTAGTGAACATCTGCTTGACCTCATGTATAGAGGTACTGTTGTGGATCTCGTATGGTCTCTACAAGTATATAATAACAAAATTATCTGATCATATCTGTAAGGGTCCAGTTTCATCCTTAAAACTTATGAATTCCTTAACTTACAATTCTCCATAGAATTTCAGGTTAAGGAATTCATAAAAGATATGTCTCTTAATTAAGATTTTGGACATATTAATGTTGGATTAATTAAAGTAATTTTATATATTTAACGTAAAATTATTTGGTTTCATGAAAATATAACAAAATAAATTTGACTACTTATAAATAGAGTATTTTTGCCAAGTCAAAATAAAAATGTAATAGATCTTGATCTATAATAGAACTAAAGATTTTTCACCAAAATTAGTTCAACTTAAAGTTATACTGAAAAAGCAGTACTTATTCAGTAAGAAAAGAAAAACAAACTATAGAATAGATTTATTTTTAATTTATGTACATTTTTTTTTTATTGTTTTGCTTATGTTTTTAATTTATTTAACGTTCTGTCATCCTATCAACCATGTAAATCAATTAAAAGTTTCATGTATATTGATCACAAAAACTGAAGAACATATGTATTGTATAATTAAACATTATTAACGCATCCCTAAAACGTACCCTTCCTTTTAACATTTCGTACGCACAAATGCCCAGTGACCACCAGTCTACAGCAAAACTGTACCCAGTACATTCGTCCAACGCACATGCAAATACTTCAGGAGCTGCAACATTGAAATAAAATTATCAGGTATCAATTTTTAATTCAATATTTAGTCCCATACTTTTATAAGATATTTTCAGAAGTCATAAGTATAGCATTTAATAAATATATTTAGCAATCTGTTAGATAAATTAATATTTCAAATCCATTTATCCTAGCTCATTTATAGCAAAAAAATATCTCAGATAAAAAATATATAATAAATTAAATCTTATTGAATGTAAAAAAAAAATTATAAAAATAAATTAATATTTTTTGAATAAAAAGAAGCATGGAGTGTCCACATGAAGTAAGTAGTGTACCTGTGTGTATTTTTATATAATTATTATTTCATTAACGTCTCAAACTCCATTACTTAAAAATACAATGCATCAGATTAATTAAAACTATAGATCATATAATTTCAATTATAAGAGCCATTCAATAAATAAATTATGTAAGGGGTATACAAATAACTAAATAATGAATCCACAGTCCTTAACTAGTTAACTGGCACTGACTCTATACTTTGTCTTACACCACAGATGTGCCAGGTAATCATTATCTCCACACCTGTTCACCAATCAACAGTGTAAACAACACAGGTGTCATCTCTATTGTTTTAGGTGTCAGATACCTGACACTTGATTAGGGCAGCTCAGTGTGCCATTAGGTAGTGATGGGCTGAGCAATCACAGGTATATATCATACAGGTAAATATCACACCTAGAGATACAGGTATATAAAGACCAATCAGCACAAGTGGAGTAACATCCTTCTGTATTATACCCTTTATTCAGCAGGACAATTTCAACAAACTTTACATTAATTAATGTGAATTCTGAATGGGATAGAAATCTATAACTGACAGGTGAATGTTTTGTATACTGTGGTGAACTATCTTCTGGATCTGGTACTGTACTGTGTCTTAGAGCTTGACAGCCAGCCCCCTAGGGAGTCAGGTACTGTACTGTTTATTAGAGCTTGACAGCCAGCCCCATAGGGAGTCAGACTAAGGTAGAACATTAGTATCACTGTGAGAGATCCACACACCAGCATGTGTACCAGATTTGCCCTGTTTGGATCCAGTTACATAGCACGTCTTGGAAATTTCTGTGACCACAGTTTACACCTAAATGGAAGGTGTAGATTTTTTGGACTCGGTGGGATGCGCTCTGATAGGATACCTGGTCAGCTGTTTGAAGATCTTATAGACTTCAGGCCTGACGTTGTGTTCATTCATTTAGGAGGAAATGACATTTCCAAGAACTCTGAAGCAAAGGAAATATTTGACCGCCTTGTGGCTTTAACAGATCAACTGACACTTTCTGGAGTTCAACATGTCTTCATTTCAGAAATTATCACCAGAGGCAAGTTCAACAAGTCTCCTGGACTTACTCGCTTGAATTTTGATGTTCAACGTTTGCAGATTAACCGAATGCTGATGAGGAAATTTGGAGATCATTATGTGCGTCTATCAGATGATGTGAGGTATCCGGCAGATTATGACAATGACGGTGTACATATTGGTGTTCCCAGGGGCATGAGGAAGTACCAGAATAAGATAGAGGTGGTTCTCAACAGGTGCTCCAGCTGATTCAATGTGTAAGAGACACATACAATTTCATGGAATTTACTGTGTTCATGCATGGATTAATTGATCAGTTCCTATTCTTGGGAGTTTTAATGTGAAATCATGAATTATATCCAAATGCAAATGGACAATTAACTGGTGCATTTGTTACTACAATAAATGCAGTGATGGAATATAAATTTAATTGTGCTACAAATGTGCAGTATATCTGTGTGCAGTGTTGACAATGTGCTATTACTATATTGTAATATTTCCTGACATTATTGTGCAGATAGAAACTACAGAATCTTTAGTAAGGTGGTAAAGACTAACGGCCATGCAATGATCCACTGCTTATACATGATTTAATTGTGGTGATCAATGCAGTTTTCATTGAAAATGGATAAAAACATCTGGACTTTAAATAAGCTTCAAATTCAACTTAGTTTATACTGTGTGTATAAAACACCAAGTACTAGAGATTGAAAAGACACAATTCCTTAAGTATGGCTCTTTAAATTGCCATCAAAATATTTGTTCATACAAACAAAACATATGCTGTTTAAAAATCAATTACCATAGTTGCATGATTTTTATATTCTATGGTTTTTAAGTCACATATTTCAAACAGTTAACTGACTTGTAATATATATCACATCATTTGATTTTATCCTGATTATGATTACTTAATTTATATAATAACACTTTTGATGTACATGTAGGTTTTTTTTTCTATTTTAATTAAAACAGTTTTCATAAGCCTATAATTATTATATAATATGAATACCTTGACTGTACATTATTTTCATAACATTATATTATATTTATATATATGACCAATCCATCTAGCATCATATGCATACATATTTATATAATGTTGCATGTCAATAATTGACATGATTTTTTTAATTTATCTGCAGGAATTAATATTCATTATTGCATGATTTTATTGTCCCTATATTTTTAAAGATATATATATATATTGAATCTGAATAGAAATGATAAAATTGCACACATTTAGTTTATCTTTGATCAAACAAAACAGTCTGTTCTCTGCAAATTAACAAATGAACATACATTATATATATTAAGATAAAAAAATCAATGAAGTAAGCTATTATGATTTTTCCTGGTTGTTTTATTAGTAACTGATGAAATCAGTTTCTGAGTTAGTGTATTATATTGTTGTTTTACTCTGACATTTATGTGTGCTGATATGGCTGGACCAAAACCAGATGTTAAATATCTCAATATTTATTAAATTGTTTTGAACTTATTTATAGTTGTCTTTGCTCTTTTTCAAAGATTAATGATACAAATCATAAGGGGGTTTCCAGATACCAAAAGGACGCATTACGATTTAATTACCATTGATTATTCCCAACTTCCAAGCGATGTCACAAAAATCTCATCAAAATATTACATCACATGTACAATCACCAGGAGGTCCAGGGAATAATCAATATTGGTAGAAGTACTGTTATCTACATGTAGGTCATTTTATGATTGTATCTCAAAACTAATATAACATGTACTGTCATTTCAGTGATTGTTTTTAACTAAAACTATTAAAACAATAGAATACTGTACTGTGAGTGTGGAGGAAAATCATATAAAATCTTTATGAACAATTTTTCACTCCGTTTAATCACAATTATTCAAAAGAGAAAAAAATATGGACAGACAATTAGCTGTTTTCAATAAGACACCCGCATCAAAATATATGGGCCTCTATAATTACTGAAAATGTTGTTGCTAAAACATGTCATTTCAGGCGTGAAGTTAAGCCTAGCTTATGTAAATGATGAGGGTAGCAGGGATTACATCTGTACATATAATCAGTTTTAAAAGATTCTATAATAATCAATTTAGTACAGGGCAGTGAGTTGCCAAGTCATATCTTAACATCCAATGTGTGACATGGCGATGAAACTAATATAAGGAGAGAATAATTTTATTTTAACTTTAAATTAAAATGTTATTCTGACCAATACCAGTACATGTCTGAAATCTCCCAAGGAAGGTGTATAGGGTGACTTAAATATGTATATATTACCGATGTCACATCTAACATCTTTTAAATCAGCATCTGCAGTGATGTACAGGTTTGAATCATTGTCCTCAATGGCTGACATTCAATTCCTTAATGGAATGCATTAAGTTTCCTTATAATTTTGATATCTATATCTTGTATACAGCTTTACTAATTCTTTCTGAGAGTAAGATTGTGTTTTGTTTGTAGTTATTCCATCCGTTTGAGTATATACTCATTGGGTTATTAAAAGGGTGCTGTACTTGCTGAGAAATTTTGTGGTCTTGGGTGACAGGCTTAACTGTACAATATATACATACCAATATATACAGAGTGTACCTGTCTATGTCTCAGAATACAGGGGTTACAAGATCCCAAAACGATGTGGGTAAAGTACGATCTACTGTCAATTAAAGTCCCACCTTCCAGTGATTATGATGTCAAAAATATCACTTCAAATGACAACGTTAAAATAACAGGGCCCAGTTTCATGACCATTCCTTAACTTTAAAGACGCTCCACTGCTGACAAAGCATAAACAATATTCATCATTGGAAAAATAATTGATGTTTATAATCATGTGTATAGATGTCTAATTAATACAAAAAATAATACAAAATAACTTACATGCACAATCAGTACTTCATTCCATATAGGACATTTGTGCCACTGAATATTTTCGGGATGCAATAAAAAGTATCTTTTGTAACTGAAGAAAAATACTAAGTCTTCTGCTTCTGTTTTTGTTGAGAAAAATTAACATTCCTCAGCGATGGAGCATCTTTAAGGAATTCCTTAACTTCTCAATAGGAAAGCATTACAGATTTTATGGGAGGTTCCGGATCTGTTACGTAAGATTTTTCCTTAACTTCTATAATGCTTTGATATATGGAGAATTTTAAGTTAAGGAATTCCTTTAAGGTAAGAGATGTTCAGGAAACCACATAGGCCTAGGAAGGTGGAACTATAATCAACAGTAAAGTACAGTGGAACCTCCCGAAACCGAACCTTCTCAAAACCGATCACCTCTAGAAACCGAACATGGATGTCATGTACGGAATGAATTCCTCTTTATTAATAGTATATAAAACTTCCCAAAACCGATCCCTCCCAATTCCGAATACCGGACCGATTTTGAGATCGGAATAGTCAAATGTAACTAAAATACACTTCTGAAAACCGGCCTTACCTGAGCGACACCGATAGATTGCAATGAGGTCTGACCAACCGACCGTGAAATACACACGTACCTGTACCATAGTTGTCGCATGCCATGTCCTGGGGCATGTATACAGATGTGAAGGCTACAGGTACACGGTAATTATACCCGAGATAGTGATGAAATTATTTAATCATGTCTATTGTTTAGATATTTAACGAAAGTCTACCACGTGTACGAGGTTTGTTTACTGTATGAAAACAAGCAGAGCTAGTAATAAAGAGATAGTTTCGTATTCAAATCACACGGGTTTTTTTTAATTTACATATGTCGTATATTATCTGATGAAGAAGCCGAAGCCATGTATTGTTTTAGAAAATGACTATGTCATATAATGACCGGCATCGACTGATCATCGTGTAATTAGACCATATAATTTGATTCTTGACGTAACCGGAAGCGATCGGCCGTATGTAGGTTAGTGCAGACGAGAACATCCATAAGAACATTCACGCAACTAACTAACTAAACTACGTTTATAAGCGGTAACAGAATCAAGATTGTTGTAATCCATTCCTTTTAAACGTATGATTCTCTCTTTTGTGATAATATTCACATTAACAATCAATATCGGTCGGTTTTAACGAACACTAGGCATACATGCGGTACACTAGTGTAAAAACGACTTCCGATCGATTAAATTTGGATCGTAATGAACGGTATTCGGTTCACTTCTCCAAACCGAACCCTCTCTAAACCGGCCGAAATTATGTGCACCGACCATGATCGGTTTCGGGAGGTTCCACTGTACTGTACTTTACCTACATAATTTTGGGATTTCTTTTTGTGTGGTAATTAATACACACCCATATATGGAGTGATGGGAATGGTATGGTTATACCTATACCTATATTTGGAGTGGTGTGAATTGTGGGGTAATACATACCCATATATGGAGTGGTGTGAATTGTTTGGTAATACGTAACCATATATGGAGTGGTGTGAATTGTGTGGTAATACGTAACCATATATGGAGTGGTGTGAATTGTGTGGCAATACATACCCATATATGGAGTGGTGTGAATTGTGTGGCAATACGTACCCATATATGGAGTGGTGTGAATTAAAATTGTGTGGCAATATGTACCCATATATGGAGTGGTGCGAATTGTGTGGTAATACATACCCATATATGGAGTGGTATGAATTGAGTAGAAATATATACCCATATATGGAGTGGTGCAAATTGTGTGGTAATATATATACCCATATATGGAGTGGTGTGAATTGTGTGGTAATACGTACCCATATATGGAGTGGTACCGGACATAGATGTAGCTAGCTGTCCATCACTAAGCACTGTGGCGATGTTAAAATCGGTTATGTGGACATGGCCTGAAAAACAATATTGTCAAGTTTATAAGGTAACCTCATAAAAGCCATTCAATATACACAGATAAACCTTCTACAATAGTTTAGACACAGTGTGGTACAAATCCTTCTGATTGGGAAAATCATTTCCAGAATCTCTCCTTGAGCTTTACATTAGGTTAGTATATGATGGATGCTTCTGATGGATTAATAACTAACGAATGTACTCACAAGACACTACATCTTCTGTTACTAAGCATGTGATAGTATTGTTTAGGAGGACAAATAATCATATGCTCTCCACCTAAGGGCGGTGAGTTTGATACCTAATGTGGACCCGTCAATACTGACTGTAGGTCGGAGGGGGGTGGGGGGGGGACTTAAGAAGCGATTTAAAGGATTTACCCCTATTTCCCCTATTGGGCCCCGCTCCTCCTGCGCCCAGGGGGTCAGATCCAAAATCTATGCAAACTCTGTTCCCCTTCCCCAAGGATGTTTCTGGCAAAAATTGGTTACAATAAATGCAGAACTCTATGACTAGTAGCAATTTAAAGGATTTACCCCTATTTCCCCAATTAGGCCCCACCACTCCTGCCCTCGGGGGGTCGGACCCAACATTTATACAAACTGTGTTCCCCTTCCCCCAAGGATGTTCTGGCCAAATATGGTTACAATCCATCCAGAACTTTATGAGTAGTAAGTGATTTCCCATATTGGCCCTGCCCTCAGGGTGTCAGAGCCAAAATTTTTACAAACTGTGTTCCCCTTGCCCCAAGGATGTTTCTGATCAAATTTGGTTACAATCCATGCTGAACTCTATGACTAGTAGCGATTTAAAAGATTTACCTCTATTTCCCCTATTAGGCCTCGCCCCTCCTGCCACCAGGGGGTCAGAGCCAAAATTTTTACAAACTCTGTTCTCCTTGCCCCAAGGATGTTTCTGACCATATTTGGTTACAATCCATGCAGAACTCTATGACTAGTAGTGATTTAAAGGATTTACCTGAATTTCCCCTATTGGCCCCCATCCTGATGCCCCCGGGGGGTCAAACGCAAACTTTATACAATGAGAAAAGAATGATCTACGTTTGACAATAGAAATAGGGATCTTTTCTCTGCTTTTTAAACTTTTACTGCAAACTACATATAAAATTCGAGATAGATCCTTTCATTACTTACTGAGATACATCACAGGAACAACTTCAATTATCAAAATCCAAGATGGCTACCTGTCAGCCATCTTGTTCATCGATTAGTCCCAAAGTGCAATATACACAACTAAGGTCCTAGGTGAAATTAAATATGAAATTTGAGACAGATCGCTTCAGTACTTCTGAGAAATAGCAGTAACAAACTTTAATTATCAAAATCCAAGATGAAAACCTGTCGGCCATCCTGTTCACTGATCGATCCAAACATGCAATATGCACAACTAGGGACCTAGGGGAACCTGCACATGAAGTTTGAGACAAATCCTTTCAGCACTTTCTGAGAAATAGCGGTGACAAAACTTCAATTGTCAAATCCAAGATGACGTTTGTCGGCCATCTTGTTGACCTATTGGTCCAAAAATACAATATATATGCACAACTAGGGCCCTAGGGGAAACTGCACATGAAATTTGAGAAAGATCCCTTCAGTACTTTCTGATAATTAGCGGTAACAAACTTTAACTATCAAAATCCAAGATGGCTGCCTGGTGGCCATATTGTTGACCGATCGGCCCCAAAATGCAATATGCACAACTAGGGCCCTAGGGAAACATGCACATGAAATTTGAAAAAGATTCCTTCAGTGCTTTCTGAGAAATAGTGGTAACAAGAATTATTAACAGAAAGAAGGACGGACGGACGGACAGACGATGGACCACGGACGAAAGGCGATTTGAATAGCCCACCATCTGATGATGGTGGGCTAATAACCTGTCGATTAACCCTAAAATTGTATGAACGTGTACAAACTACTTCTAAAATATTTGTAATTACTCGACCCAATTAGTATGAGAGCTTACATCCAGAAATAAAATCAGAAGAAATTTAGTAAAATCAGATAAATTCCAGTAATTGACTTTTAAGAGTCTGCATCAACTGTGCTCTTGTTTCAGAGAGATATTTGCACAATTACTAACTTATCATCGATTACTATATCCACATCACTTTTAATGAAATATGATTAATTATCTGTTATGTTTTGGGTTCACCCAGCAGTCAAGAGTTGTACCTCTCTCCTTCAAAAGGAGAACAATTACCGACCTCTCCAAAAATTAGCTGGAGGTTTAATTAGGTTAAATGATTGTTTTGGTAATTAAGCCAATTTCCCCTCTGCCATTTAAACCTGCATGCAGGTACACTGATCATTATGTAAACTTTGGCTTTTTGAAGAATTTGGAATTTAAGCAATTACTAATTCTGTGACTTTTAAACTACTAGAAAAAACCAGTAACAAATAAAAATCTTATCCCTCCATTCAATTTTGAGAAACGAAGAGTCAGAACTGTAAGGACAGGCTGCTGCGCCTATTATATATAACAGCATACTAATTAGAGGCCAATGACCGATGGATATATGCATTGTACCAACATAATCTCAACAACAACAACGACTTGCCCTCATAACGGCAGACTAATAGATGCTGTAAACCTATAGGAGATTTCAGAAAAAGATGGCGATGACGTCACACAAAGGTACATCCGGGGCGCTCAAAGGTACAACTCCGTATATCTACACATAAACATAGAGGGAAAACAGCCGCTTGCGATGTTTGTTTACATTTTATTGTAATAAATAGTACGACAATCCGAGAACTATTGCGTTATTTTTAATCATAAAAAGGGTAAATAAAAATATTTAACAATAATATTTAGATATAAACATCTGGTATTTATATATTTTACTACGTTTATATACTCCATTTTCTACGCCACGAGAAAAAAAACACGGTCGCCATTAGACCTACGTATAAACATTGACAGAAGTTACAAAATTGACAGAAACTACAAATTAAATTCCAAGTTTCCCCAAATATTATACTGATATTTTTAATAAGCAATTACTGTTTTCTAAGTCTTACTTGGTAAAACACCTTTCGATGTGTGATTATGACCAAATTAAAATTTGCCTTCGTAGATACCCCAAGCGCACTGCAGCCATTACGTACAGTACTGCCGAGATCCCGAATTTCGTCATTTTTCATAGTCACAAAATTGTGTATTCTGGTTAACTTTTTCGTTAGAAATTTTGGAATTTAGTTTATAACATTCAAATGAGTCATTTTATAGTTACTTTTTATAATATTTTTAAACAAAACTTTAAGTATTTTAGAATTCTCAAAGCCGTGCGCAATGTGTCCTGGTCGGCATTTATAGTAATTACGATCTACATTGTAGCTATATTCAAAAATCTAAATGTAGTCTATCTAACATGTATTCAAATTATTTAAAAGTAATATCACCTCAATTTGGGACTTCACATAACGGCACATGGAATAAAAGTGATTAAAAAATAAAAAATAAACTCATGAAATTGAACGATTTCACTATTTTATTTTTCGAGATATCGGCAGCCATACTGTACGTCTACGTACACATACATGTATATCTTCATTTATGTGTAACGGTGGTTTATACCATTCATTTGAAATAATATATACATGGGAAATAACGAAATATATATATTTTACAAGTACTTATTGAGATATGTGTTGGTAATTACGTATTAATATTATTAATTTCCCAACTATCGGCTGTTGCCCGAGGTGATCTACCAGCGAAGCCATGCACGAGCGGCCGTGGTTTGGCCAGGTGGTTCACATTTCGTTATATTTATATTAAATAGTGTTATGAACAGATTGTTCGTGTATAACAGAAATATGATACATTGAAATCAATGATCTATTCATAACTTTTTCACAACATGGATTTCAACGTGTGAACAAAAAGCGGGTACGTGTGACGGCCCGGTACCGCTTCGCAAGCTGGCTTCAACACTAAATCTAAACAAATATATTTAGCAATAAACAATTGTAAATATAAATGTCTGTAACCTCTGAAACAATAAGAAACTATTTTGAAATCAGAATTTGCAAGTATGAAAGTGTTATACTTTTGTCAACGTATCGATTGTGTATCAGGGATGTACGTATCTGTTATTGTTTTTATTAGTCGCCATACCGTGTTTGTACCTTTGAGGACCCGGATGTAAACTTTCTGTGACGTCACGCCATCTTTTCTGAAATCTCCTATAGTTTACACATGACGAGAGAAGATAAGTGAGTCCCAAGGTACAACCTCAAGGTGAAAGTGGTCATATCGCCATCAAAAGTGTCTTCAAAGACAGCTCATTATTCATCTAAATACTGCAATTGATTCTCAAGGTGACATTGGCGGATCATTATAAATATAAGGATTGCAGTCTCTGTTGTTCGGGTGACACATAATTACAATTATGTAGACTTATCTTCTTTCAGTGACAGTGCATACTGATATAAGATGTTCTGAAAGTGTTTTAGGGATCAACCAACTAAATAAAAAAAGACCTTCGAAATGGCCCCTGTGTATACAAGATTGAGCCCAGGATAGAATTTTAACCCGGCCGCTGATTGGCTGGCTAATTATGAATTTCAAAAGTAAAAATGTTTTCTGACAGGTAATTATTCCTAGATAACCATAATATCAATTTGGAAATTCATATTGAGATTTAGGTTAAAAATATCAATTTTGATAATGAATAGGTAAAAACATTAGAATTTCCGGATATTTTAGTGCAAAATGCGCCTGATTTCAATAAAGCTACCCTGGTTGGAGTTTGAGCAGAAGGACCCAAACTTTTTTTTCTATCTAGTGTTATATGAGAACCTAGACTTTAATTATAGAACACAATACCTAACTAATATTTCTTTGTTTTAATAATACAGTACAAAACTTTAACAAAGTTTAACACTGTGGTCTATGTAAAATCATTTAGTTGGTTGCTCTCTATAGCGAACGCAACCGGAAGTATAAGAGTCAGTCACTGGAGCCGAGTGAGTCCATGGATACAAAGGTAAGTCGCCAAGTTTTAGAATAATATGTGTCACTGTGACTATGCATGCAGTTTATTTAGAATTGGCCAGTAAGTTAATGGTACATATAACGTAGATTCAGGTAATTAGCACGGCTGTAAACGTGTGACATGTGCGTTTAACATCAGATGGGTACGATCACATGGGTGCGCGGTGCATGGTCTCCTCAGTTGTCAGAATTTAGTACACAGAACTGTATGCATGTTCCAGTTTAGGTGAACCAGGAATTAGCGGTCAAATCAAGAAATTGGGGGTCAGTCATCTCTGCCATATTGGAGTGCCGAGAGCCATAAAGGTATAATATAAAACATAAGTTACAGCTTATACATTTGAAATTGGTAACATTAAGGGGAGACAATTACATTGTATTACATAATGTCTAGTTTGGGGTGTGGTATTTAGACCTGCCAGGTATCATTGATGGGAGGGGGGGGGGGGTGGTTGGGGGAGTCATCTCAGGTAAGCTAATTTAACTAATTGTACTGATTAATTGTAATATTAGGGCTAATTAGTTTATTAAAAGTATGCATTTTATGTTATAATGATGAAAAATACCATTTTGTGAATATTTTTTCCTTTAATGAAACATATTAATGGTGTTTCAGGGTCATTCAAGATTTCCGGAAATATGTGTTGGTTGCACAGATTCCAGTCATGGACAAAGACATGCATCTTTTGTGCTCATTACAGGTTTGATCTTTGTTTAATTTGTTTATTTTAAACAGAAAGGCTCTGGAACCATGTTCCTGGTAAATTTGAATATGTAAAAAGGTTTGGTATATCTGGTTTTCTTCCAAAATCTTGACATTTTCTATATTATAGGGGTACCTGATTATGTAATGGATTATCTCCCCTTGGCTGGGGACTTTTCCTATTTTTTCATTATATTCAGAAAGTTTAATGATGTAACTAATAATTAACTTAAACAACATTAATACTATTTCAATATTTAATACATAATTTGCAATTAATCAACACAGTGTGTAAGTTCAACATTTCATGTTTTCAGAATTACTCCGCGGGTGACTGTCCGAAGGTGAAGCCCTGTCCTGGACAAACCACTTGACCGATTAAGTTCATATTACAGATTTGACATACAGCCGAAATGCACTTTACATCATAGGTGAGTATTAGAATTTTAATTTCTGCTATAGGGATCAACCAACTAAATAAAAAAAGACCTTCGAAATGGCCCCTGTGTATACAAGATTGAGCCCAGGATAGAATTTTAAACCCGGCCGCTGATTGGCTGGCTAATTATGAATTTCAAAAGTAAAAATGTTTTCTGACAGGTAATTATTCCTAGATAACCATAATATCAATTTGGAAATTCATATTGAGATTTAGGTTAAAAATATCAATTTTGATAATGAATAGGTAAAAACATTAGAATTTCCGGATATTTTAGTGCAAAATGCGCCTGATTTCAATAAAGCTACCCTGGTTGGAGTTTGAGCAGAAGGACCCAAACTTTTTTTTCTATCTAGTGTTATATGAGAACCTAGACTTTAATTATAGAACACAATACCTAACTAATATTTCTTTGTTTTAATAATACAGTACAAAACTTTAACAAAGTTTAACACTGTGGTCTATGTAAAATCATTTAGTTGGTTGCTCTCTATACAACAGACATGGGTTACAAATTACTGATGTGACATGTGTTCAATACATGATCATATGCATTATGCATTGTTATCGAATAATGAAATAGTAACATTGATAACACATCACACTAAAAATTCTTGAGAGAGACACATGTATATATAATATTTACAGCACAACAAAGAAACAAGGATTTATTGTATAAAGCCCACCGAGAATTGAATTAAAAAATATACAACATGTATCATAGAAGTTTTAGGACAGAAATTACAACACAGAGTTATATATAGAAGTTATGTGTGCTCATGACCATGCATGTAGCAAGAATATTTCAGGAGGATTGGGATGGAGACCTTACATGTATTTCAAAATAGAATACTGTGGTATTTCATGTGCACAACATTTTCTCCTAAAACAGGGCAAACTACCAAAATCAAAAGATTGATAATAATGACCTCAAATCAAGAAGAAACACCAACAAGAAGTTTTTTCAATGTAGGATTAGTGGTTTAATTTTGAAGTAAATACATTTATTCAGTAAGGTAACATGAGAGGAGCAGCAGCCAGACAGGGTTCTTATCTGGACCACAGAACAGTAGCCAACTGCACTACCATAAGAGACTGATCTGATCACCATTTATCAACCCCACCCCAGAGTTTCACTACACTCATCCCTCCCACCATCAAAAACTTTTGCCCTTGAAGACAAACAAGACAACAGTAAAACACGGGTTCATATATCGAACCTCAGGGCGACTAACAAATTTACTTTGTAATAAGTAAATTTATTATACATATATTGCAGATATTTTATAATAGCATTGCTGGGGAATGAAAATGACTACGTTATAACCATAATATGTTGTAAGTGTGTGTGTTATAAGCACGTTTTACTGTATATGTACCACCAGTGTGTGATTATTTAGTTGGGAGCCTATTTTGTGACATACCAGAAAGGAGAAAATGAGGTGGCAAGACGACATTCGTGCCTGGCATCTTCTGAACACTGCATGGCCAGATATCAAATGCTTTATCCTATGTCAGATGACTGGTGATCAACCCATCTTCTAAACACTGCATGGCCAGATATCAATGCTTTACCCTATGTCAGGTCACTGGTGATCAACCAATCTTCTGAACACTGCATGGCCAGATATCAATACTTTACCCTATGTCAGGTCACTGGTGATCAACCAATCTTCTAAACACTGCATGGCCAGATATCAATGTTAATTACCCTTTGTCACTGGTCACTGGTGATCAACCAATCTTCTGAACACTGCATGGCCAGATATCAATGCTTTACCCTATGTCAGGTCACTGGTGATCAACCAATCTTCTAAACACTGCATGGCCAGATATCAATACTTTACCCTATGTCAGGTCACTGATGATCAACCAATCTTCTGAACACTGCATGGCCAGATATCAAGGTTTTCCCTATGTCAGGTGACTGGTGATCAACCAATCTTCTAAACACTGCATGGCCAGATATCAATACTTTACCCTATGTCAGGTCACTGGTGATCAACCAATCTTCTGAACACTGCATGGCCAGATATCAATACTTTACTCTTTGTCAGGTCACTGGTGGTCAACCAATCTTCTGAACGCTGCATGGCCAGATATCAATGCTTTACCCTAAGTCAGGTCACTGATGATCAACCAATCTTCTGAACACTGCATGGCCAGATATCAATGTTTTACCCTATGTCAGGTGACTGGTGATCAACCAATCTTCTGAACACTGCATGGCCAGATATCAATACTTTACCCTATGTCAGGTCACTGGTGATCAACCAATCTTCTGAACACTGCATGGCCAGATATCAATACTTTACCCTATGTCAGGTGACTGGTGATCAACCAATCTTCTGAACACTGCATGGCCAGATATCAATACTTTACCCTATGTCAGGTCACTGGTGATCAACCAATCTTCTGAACACTGCATGGCCAGATATCAATGATTTACCCTAAGTCAGGTCACTGGTGATCAACCAATCTTCTGAACACTGCATGGCCAGATATCAATGCTTTACCCTAAGTCAGGTCACTGGTGATCAACCAATCTTCTGAACACTGCATGGCCAGATATCAATGCTTTACCCTAGTCAGTCACTGGTGATCAACCAATCTTCTGAACACTGCATGGCCAGATATCAATGCTTTACCCTAAGTCTCACTGGTGATCAACCAATCTTCTGAACACTGCATGGCCAGATAATATCAATGCTTTACCCTATGTCAGGTCACTGGTGATCAACCAATCTTCTGAACACTGCATGGCCAGATATCAATGCTTTACCCTATGTCAGGTCACTGGTGATCAACCAATCTTCTGAACACTGCATGGCCAGATATCAATACTTTACCCTATGTCAGGTCACTGGTGATCAACCAATCTTCTGAACACTGCATGGCCAGATATCAATACTTTACCCTTTGTCAGGTCACTGGTGATCAACCAATCTTCTAAACACTGCATGGCCAGATATCAATGCTTTACCCTTTGTCAGGTCACTGGTGATCAACCAATCTTCTGAACACTGCATGGCCAGATATCAATACTTTACCCTTTGTCACTGGTCACTGATGATCAACCAATCTTCTAAACACTGCATGGCCAGATATCAATGCTTTACCCTTTGTCAGGTCACTGGTGATCAACCAATCTTCTAAACACTGCATGGCCAGATATCAATGCTTTACCCTTTGTCAGGTCACTGGTGATCAACCAATCTTCTGAACACTGCATGGCCAGATATCAATACTTTACCCTTTGTCAGGTCACTGGTGATCAACCAATCTTCTGAACACTGCATGGCCAGATATCAATGCTTTACCCTATGTCAGGTCACTGGTGATCAACCAATCTTCTAAACACTGCATGGCCAGATATCAATGCTTTACCCTATGTCAGGTCACTGGTGGTCAACCAATCTTCTGAACGCTGCATGGCCAGATATCAATACTTTACCCTATGTCAGGTCACTGGTGATCAACCAATCTTCTAAACACTGCATGGCCAGATATCAATGTTTTACCCTTTGTCAGGTCACTGGTGGTCAACTAATCTTCTAAACACTGCATGGCCAGATATCAATACTTTACCCTATGTCAGGTCACTGGTGATCAACCAATCTTCTGAACACTGCATGGCCAGATATCAATGCTTTACCCTAAGTCAGGTCACTGATGATCAACCAATCATCTGAACACTGCATGGCCAGATATCAATACTTTACCCTAAGTCAGGTCACTGGTGATCAACCAATCTTCTGAACACTGCATGGCCAGATATCAATACTTTACCCTATGTCATGTCACTGGTGATCAACCAATCTTCTGAACACTGCATGGCCAGATATCAATACTTTACCCTTTGTCACTGGTCACTGATGGTCAACCAATCTTCTGAACACTGCATGGCCAGATATCAATACTTTACCCTATGTCAGGTCACTGATGATCAACCAATCTTCTGAACACTGCATGGCCAGATATCAATACTTTACCCTAAGTCAGGTCAATGGTGATCAACCAATCTTCTGAACACTGCATGGCCAGATATCAATGCTTTACCCTATGTCAGGTCACTGGTGATCAACCAATCTTCTGAACACTGCATGGCCAGATATCAATGCTTTACCCTATGTCAGGTCACTGGTGATCAACCAATCTTCTGAACACTGCATGGCCAGATATCAATGCTTTACCCTATGTCAGGTCACTGGTGATCAACCAATCTTCTAAACACTGCATGGCCAGATATCAATGTTAATTACCCTTTGTCACTGGTCACTGGTGATCAACCAATCTTCTGAACACTGCATGGCCAGATATCAATGCTTTACCCTTTGTAAGGTCACTGCTGATCAACCAATCTTCTGAACACTGCATGGCCAGATATCAATGCTTTACCCTAAGTCAGGTCACTGATGATCAACCAATCTTCTGAACACTGCATGGCCAGATATCAATACTTTACCCTATGTCAGGTCACTGGTGATCAACCAATCTTCTGAACACTGCATGGCCAGATATCAATACTTTACCCTAAGTCAGGTCACTGGTGATCAACCAATCTTCTGAACACTGCATGGCCAGATATCAATACTTTACCCTTTGTCACTGGTCACTGATGATCAACCAATCTTCTAAACACTGCATGGCCAGATATCAATGCTTTACCCTAAGTCAGGTCACTGGTGATCAACCAATCTTCTAAACACTGCATGGCCAGATATCAATGCTTTACCCTAAGTCAGGTCACTGATGATCAACCAATCTTCTAAACACTGCATGGCCAGATATCAATACTTTACCCTTTGTCACTGGTGATCAACCAATCTTCTAAACACTGCATGGCCAGATATCAATGCTTTACCCTAAGTCAGGTCACTGGTGATCAACCAATCTTCTAAACACTGCATGGCCAGATATCAATGCTTTACCCTAAGTCAGGTCACTGGTGATCAACCAATCTTCTAAACACTGCATGGCCAGATATCAATGCTTTACCCTAAGTCAGGTCACTGGTGATCAACCAATCTTCTAAACACTGCATGGCCAGATATCAATGCTTTACCCTTGTCAGGTCACTGGTGATCAACCAATCTTCTGAACACTGCATGGCCAGATATCAATACTTTACCCTTTGTCAGGTCACTGGTGATCAACCAATCTTCTGAACACTGCATGGCCAGATATCAATGCTTTACCTTATGTCAGGTCACTGGTGATCAACTCAGAGTCTTAGTAAGTTAAAACTAATTGGAGATGGTTAGGCACCTCATCAAGAGTTCACCTGATTTGTATAGTAAATGTGAGCTAGAGTTAGCAATTCTGCTGTGCCTGGTTCTATTACTGGTAAATCCAAACATTTTTACATCTTTATGAATTAAGTTTCCAACTTTTGCTATTCTGCTGTGCCTGGTTCTATTACTGGTAAATCCGAACATTTTTACATTTTTTTTTAAAGTTTCCAACTTTTAATCATGATTTACTGACAGTTAGGTGTGTTCCATAGTTTTGTTGAAAATTGTTACAGGAGTTGAAGGGTATATTAGGGTCAATAAAGGTTCCTTTGTGTATAGTTATTAAATCTGAGCTGTAGTTGTATAGTATTATTGGTATTAGAAAGTAAGATTAGACTGAATCCAGACACCTACACAACTTATAGCTACCTACTCCCACATCACGCTGCTTTATAGTGCCATATAACCTTCCATGTGGAAGTCACAGCTACTTCTGTACACATACCACTAATATTGTGATGTTCACTCACACCTACACATCATCAGATCTCATATAACCACAGTAACATTCCATTATAATGTGACAATTGAACAATATCAATATCAGCGTAAATATACACCTGAAACGAGTGTTATTTTCATACTATACACTTTACAATATTAGTGGTCAGATAACCAATGAAGTCATTGAGTTTTGACAATATAAAATATCTTAACAGGATACAACGCAATCAATATAATAAGTGTTCTGATGACTATAGAATTTTACAATATGTAATTAAGTGGGTTTGTCACCAATAGGGTCAAGATCTCCTTTTACCAGCTTCTAATTGATGAGAGGCGTAATGAGATATATTGACCGATGGACTCTGTTGATTTCTTATATACTGGTGTTGTAGTAAAATGAATATATATATCATATATGGAAGTGATTTTTCTGTATCATATATTGAAGTGATTTTCTATATCATATAATTTGAAAGAGATTTTCTATAATTTGTATCAATTGAAGAGTTTTTGAATATCGTAATTTACAGTGGAAAATATTTTTCTATCTATTGTATATTGAAGAGATTTCTAAATTGCATATTGAAGTGATTTTCTATATCATCTATTGAAGTGATTTTCTATATCATCTTTTGAAGAAATTTAATGTATCGTATTATTGAAGTTTGTTTGTTTGATTAAATTAACAATTCCTATTAACAGCGAGGGTCATGCCAGGATGGCCTCCCATGTATGCGGGGTATAGTGTTTATGAAGTGCGATGTGCATGTTTTGGGAGACTGCAGTATATTCGTGTCGTGTCGTCTTGTATTATGAGTAGAACCACTGAAACATGCTGCTGAAGACACCAAGCAACTGTCACAAACACCACCTATACCTGTCACATCATACTGATAATGAGTGAAACAGTCGTCCCACATCCTTATAATTTTGAGATAGGCTCATTTTATATAGTGTTATTCACAAGACTATGCAACTGTTTCATTTGAACATAAATCAATGAAAAAACCTGAAAACTTTAAAGTTCTATCAAAAGATTTTCATAATCAAAAAGATATGAAAGTGAGTAAAATACATGACCTTGATAATTAACTCTATTTCAATATCTGTAGCCTTATAATCTAATAATGTATTTGATAATAACCTTAACTACAAAATGATGTAAATTTATCATTAAACATATGCTATTGTTAATTACCATGAAAACTGAGATTACACAGGGAATGCCACACTTTTCTAATCACACATGAAAACTGAGATTACACAGGGAATGCCACACTTCTCTAATCACACATTTACAGTCCAATAAACTGAGATTACACAGGGAATGCCACACTTTTCTTATCACACATTTACAGTCCAATAAACTGAGATTACACAGGGAATGTCACACTTTTCTTATCACACATTTACAGTCCATTCTAATTCGCACATAATACATTTTACATTTCAATAAACTGAGATTACACAGGGAATGCCACACTTTTCTTATCACACATTTACAGTCCAATAAACTGAGATTACACAGGGAATGCCACACTTTTCTTATCACACATTTACAGTCCAATAAACTGAGATTACACAGGGAATGCCACACTTTTCTTATCACACATTTACAGTCCAATAAACTGATATATCACACATTTACAGTCCAATAAACTGAGATTACACAGGGAATGCCACACTTTTCTAATCACACATTTACAGTCCAATAAACTGAGATTACACAGGGAATGCCACACTTTTCTTATCACACATTTACAGTCCAATAAACTGAGATTACACAGGGAATGCCACACTTTTCTTATCACACATTTACAGTCCAATAAACTGAGATTACACAGGGAATGCCACACTTTTCTTATCACACATTTACAGTCCAATAAACTGAGATTACACAGGGAATGCCACACTTTTCTTATCACACATTTACAGTCCATTTCAATAAACTGAGATTACACAGGGAATGCCACACTTTTCTTATCACACATTTACATTCCAATAAACTGAGATTACACAGGGAATGCCACACTTTTCTTATCACACATTTACAGTCCAATAAACTGAGATTACACAGGGAATGCCACACTTTTCTTATCACACATTTACAGTCCAATAAACTGAGATTACACAGGGAATGCCACACTTTTCTTATCACACATTTACAGTCCAATAAACTGAGATTACACAGGGAATGCCACACTTTTCTAATCACACATTTACAGTCCAATAAACTGAGATTACACAGGGAATGCCACACTTTTCTTATCACACATTTACATTTCAATAAACTGAGATTACACAGGGAATGCCACACTTTTCTTATCACACATTTACAGTCCAATAAACTGAGATTACACAGGGAATGCCACACTTTTCTTATCACACATTTACAGTCCAATAAACTGAGATTACACAGGGAATGCCACACTTTTCTAATCACACATTTACAGTACAATAAACTGAGATTACACAGAGAATGCCACACTTCACTAATCACACATTTACAGTCCAATAAACTGAGATTACACACGGAATGCCACACTTTTCTTATCACACATTTACAGTCCAATAAACTGAGATTACACAGGGAATGCCACACTTTTCTAATCACACATTTACAGTTCAATAAACTGAGATTACACAGGGAATGCCACACTTTTCTAATCACACATTTACAGTCCAATAAACTGAGATTACACAGGAATGCAATGCCACACTTTTCTATATCACACATTTACAGTACAATAAAACTGAGATTACACAGGAATGCCACACTTTTCTAATCACACATTTACAGTCCAATAAACTGAGATTACACAGGGAATGCCACACTTTTCTATCACACATTTACAGTCCAATAAACTGAGATTACACGAATCACATTTACAGTCCAATAAACTGAGATTACACAGGGAATGCCACACTTTTCTTATCACACATTTACATTTCAATAAACTGAGATTACACAGGGAATGCCACACTTTTCTAATCACACATTTACAGTCCAATAAACTGAGATTACACAGGGAATGCCACACTTTTCTTAATCACACATTTACAGTCCAATAAACTGAGATTACACAGGAATGCCACACTTTTCTAATCACACATTTACAGTCCAATAAACTGAGATTACACAGGAATGCCACACTTCTCTAATCACACATTTACAGTCCAATAAACTGAGATTACACAGGAATGCCACACTTTTCTAATCACACATTTACAGTCCAATAAACTGAGATTACACAGGAATGCCACACTTTCACTAATCACACATTTACAGTCCAATAAACTGAGATTACACAGAGAATGCCACACTTCACTATCACACATTTACAGTCCAATAAACTGAGATTACACAGGAATGCCACACTTCACTAATCACACATTTACAGTCCAATAAACTGAGATTACATAGGGAATGCCACACTTTTCTAATCACACATTTACAGTCCAATAAACTGAGATTACACAGAGAATGCCACACTTTTCTAATCACACATTTACAGTCCAATAAACTGAGATTACACACGGAATGCCACACTTTTCTTATCACACATTTACAGTCCAATAAACTGAGATTACATAGAGAATGCCACACTTCACTAATCACACATTTACAGTCCAATAAACTGAGATTACACAGGGAATGCCACACTTTTCTAATCACACATTTACAGTCCAATAAACTGAGATTACACACGGAATGCCACACTTTTCTTATCACACATTTACAGTCCAATAAACTGAGATAACACAGGGAATGCCACACTTTTCTTATCACACATTTACAGTCCAATAAACAGTCCTAATTTGATATTCTTCAATACAGAATTATTTCCTCCAATGCTGCTTTGAAAAGTGTATCACTTTTTTGTTTTTATTGCTTTTATTGCAAAATCAAAATCCCCAAATAGTTGCGAGCATTCATTTCCTATCAAATTATACAAATTTCATTGATTTCCTTCCCTTTACAGAAATAAAATCTAACATCAAATTACTTCTATTCAGCAGAATATTGCTAGAAATACAAATCAACATCCAATGCACAAGTAGTTATTGTTATTAGGTTGCCATGGTCACCATCAAGATAAACAGAAATACAAATTCATTAAGATGATTTATAGAACTTAGGTAAGTTTGCCCAGCCAATACTTTGTGATGAAAGTCTTGGAATTGGCAATGTCTGTAAGTCCCCATTGGTCTGTCTCGTCCAAATTGACAATCTTGGTTCTAAAATTGATTTGTAAACAGCTCGTATTGGACTCTTAAACTTACAAAAGGGGAATTCAAAACTGCTATGAAAGGCGAGATTATATACCAGTATGGCTCAACTTTGGACCCTTACTCGGAATAATGCTGAAAATAATGGGACTTCTCAAAGCGAGAACTTTCCAAATCTTGTATCACTAACTGGCCCAACAAAAATCGTGAAAGTGAGGAAACTTTTCTTAGTGAAAAGTGTCCGTAAGGAAAGGATGACACATGCTCGATTAAGGCTGCTTCTTTATCAAAAGAGTTCTCCTTAAAACTTTAAAGTGCATCTATCTTTCCTATACAGAAATTTGAAGTTTCCTAAAAACTTAAAAATGATATTGATGGTTGAAGATGAGGTTACCTGCGTTATCAATATCAACAGGAATCAGGAAGATCCATTTCGCTGTTTTGCCGTCTGGCGTGGAGATAGTCAATGAACGCACAATTAGGACAACAGCAAGAAACATGAAATGACGTGTGTTGTGAATGTTAGCAATAAATTTATTTTAAATAAATTGTCCAGAAGGTATTAAGCGTTGTATGAACAGTAAGCTAATAACTTTTGTGATTCTACAAAATCATCAATCTCGATTCACATTTCCATTTGGATTCAAGGTAAAATGGAATTTTGAAAGGCCATTTCTGGAAGGTAGTGGACCTTTAATATACTTACCATGTTAAAGAATGATCTATGAAATGATATGACAAAGGTCCTTAAATTACACCACAACAAGGGGACACCATTTCACAGGCCTAGGAGACAAAATAATACACACTAAGGTATCTTACCTTCTTCATCCAAGAGAATGTTGTCTGGCTTGATGTCTCTAAAACAGAAAATTCCATCGTGATTTATTAATACAACATTCTAATTCATTTCATTATAACTCATTCATTGATAATCAAATAAATAAAAAACCCATCTGGTCTATATTAGTTATTTTCATAAAAAAATATATTGTAAGAAAGTATTCCCAACACAACAGGAATTTAATTCCAGCAATGATGACCTTGACCTTTTATTTCCAGTGATGGTGACCATGACCTTGAACTATTGAAAAGTTCTTCCAAAATAATTTCAACAAACCATAAAACTTCCATAATAAAGGTGCTGATGAAGTTTCATTGTGATTGTCCTAACGGAACTTAATAATAACGGCAAGAAATTCAAAGCAAAATCAAACCAGCAATGATTGACTTTTTTATATAACTTTTTATAACACTATCAGTGATTCATGGCTTTACACATGTATGTTTTAACTTATTACTGTTCCATGCTCTTGGAGGCAGCTGTATGTTTATTTCTGTTAAAATATGACCTAGCTGATAACAGACTCCAGTTTCACCATCATTCCAATTCACTTTACAAAGTCCTTCAATGAACTTCCCCATAGAAAAGCATTACAGAGTTAAAGAAACACATTAAAGATAAGGAGACTTCCTTACATACATAATCAGCAGCATTTCTGTGGAGGATATACTTAAAATTATGGGATTTTCATGAAACTGGGCCGAGGTAATTCAAGATTTATAGATTTAAATAGGTCATATTATGTTGGTCAAAGTATGTTTTAGCTTTACATAACAAGAGATCCCAGAGGGATCTTGGCACCCACCAAAGAATGATCTAATGTCTGACAAAGGAAAGCAGGATCTTTTTTCTGCTTTTCAGACTTTTAAAACATATTCCTACATAAGAAATTAAAGAATGATCCTTTAAGTACTTTCTGAGAGAAATAGCAGTAACAAACTTTAATTGTCAAAATCCAAAATGGCGGCCTGTCGGCCATCTTGTTGACCAATTGGTCCAAAAATGCAATATGCACAACTAGACCCCTAGGGGAACCTACATGTGAAATTTGAGAGAGATCCCTTCCGTACTTTCTGAGTAATAGCGGTAACAAACTATAACTATCAAAATCCAAAATGGCGTCCTGTCGGCCATCTTGTTCACCGATTGGTGCCAAAATGCAATATGCAAAACCAGGGACCTAGGGGACCATGCACATGAAATTTGAGATCCCTTCAGTACTTTTTGAGAAATAGCAGTAACAAACTTCAATTGTCAAAATCCAAGATGGCGGCCTGTTGGCCATCTTGTTGATCGATCAGTCCCAAAATGCAATATGCACAACTAGGGCCCTACGGGAACCTATATGTGAAATTTGAGAAGAATATCTTCAGCACTTTCCAAGAAATAGCAGAAACATAGCAGAAACAAACTTTAATTGTCAAAATCCAAGATGGCTGCTTGGCGAACATTTTGTTGACCAATTGGTACCAAAATTCTATATGCACAATTAGAGTCCTAGGGGAACCTACATATATAATGTGAGAAAGATCCCTTTAGTCCTTTCTGAGAAATAGCGGTAACAAGAATTGTTAGATCAGTGAGTGTGACATTTTAGTCAGTTAGATAGACAGATTGGATGAGTGTGACATTTGAGCCAATTAGATAGACACATCAGTGAGTGGCATTTGAGTCAGTTAGATAGACAGATCAGTGAGAGTGACATTTGAGTCAGTTAGATGGATAGATCGGTGAAAAAGTCATTTGAGTCAGTTAGATAGACAGATTGGTGAGTGTGACATTTAAGCCATTTAGACTGACAGATCGGTGAGTGTGACATTTGAGCCAATTAGATAGACAGATTGGTGAGTGTAACATTTAAGCCAGTAAGATAGACAGATCAGTGACTGTGACAATTGAGCCAGTTAGATAGACAGATCGGTGAGTGTAATATTTGAGCCAGTTAGATGGACAGATCAGTGAGTGTGACATTTCAGTCAGTTAGATAGACAGATTGGATAAGTGTGACATTTGAGCCAATTAGATAGACAGATCAGTGAGTGACATTTGAGTCAGTTAGATAGACAGATCAGTGAGAGTGACATTTGAGCCAGTTAGATGGATAGATCGGTGAAAAAGTCATTTGAGTCAGTTAGATAGACAGATTGGTGAGTGTGACATTTGAGTCAGTTAGATAGACAGATCAGTGAGTGAAATTTGAGTCAGTTAGATAGACAGATCAGTGAGTGTGACATTTGAGCCAGTTAGATGGATAGATCGGTGAAAAAGTCATTTGAGTCAGTTAGATAGACAGATTGGTGAGTGTGACATTTGAGTCATTTAGATAGACAGATCGGTGAATAAGTCATTTGAGTCAGTTAGATAGATAGATCGGTGAGTGTAACATTTGAGCCAGTTAGATGGATAGATTGGTGAGTGTAACATTTGAGCCAATTAGATAGACAGATCAGTGAGTGTGACATTTGAGCCAGTTAGATAAACAGATCAGTGAGTGTGACATTTGAGACAGTTAGATAGACAGATCATCGAGTGTGACATTTGAGCCAGTTAGATAGACAGATCATCGAGTGTGACATTTGAGACAGTTAGATAGACAGATCATCGAGTGTGACATTTGAGCCAGTTAGATAGACAGATCAGTGAGTGTGACATTTGAGCCAGTTAAATAGATAGATCGGCGAGTGTGACATTTGAGACAGTTAGATAGACAGATTGGTGAGTGTAACATTCAAACCAGTAAGATAGATAGATCAGTGAGTGTGACATTTGATCCAGTTAAATAGATAGATCAGCGAGTGTGACATTTGAGACAGTTAGATAGACAGATCAGTGAGTGTGACATTTGAGCCAGTTAGATAGACAGATCAGTGAGTGTGACATTTGAGCCAGTAAGATAGACAGATGGTGAGTGTGATATTTAAGCCAGTTAGATAGACAGATCATCGAGTGTGACATTTGAGACAGTTAGATAGACAGATCAGTGAGTGTGATATTTGAGCCAGTTAGATAGACAGATCAGTGAGTGTGACATTTGAGACAGTTAGATAGACAGATCAGTGAGTGTGACATTTGAGCCAGTTAGATAGACAGATCAGTGAGTGTGACATTTGAGCCAGTTAGATAGACAGATCAGCGAGTGTGACATTTGAGACAGTTAGATAGACAGATTGGTGAGTGTAACATTCAAACCAGTAAGATAGATAGATCAGTGAGTGTGACATTTGAGCCAGTTAAATAGATAGATCAGCGAGTGTGACATTTGAGACAGTTAGATAGACAGATCAGTGAGTGTGACATTTGAGCCAGTTAGATAGACAGATCAGTGAGTGTGATATTTGAGCCAGTAAGATAGACAGATTGGTGAGTGTGATATTTGAGCCAGTTAGATAGACAGATCATCGAGTGTGACATTTGAGACAGTTAGATAGACAGATCAGTGAGTGTGATATTTGAGCCAGTTAGATAGACAGATCAGTGAGTGTGACATTTGAGACAGTTAGATAGACAGATCAGTGAGTGTGACATTTGAGCCAGTTAGATAGATCAGTGTGTGTGACATTTGAGCCAGTTTGATAGACAGATCAGTGAGTGTGACATTTGAGCCAGTTAGATAGATAGATTGGTGAGTGTTGATCCATCATAAGGACAGATTACAGTCTCACAGACAGTAAAAGACAATAACAATGGGCTTAGCTGTCTCCAGACAAACTTCCTTCTGTAACATTGATATTCATCGGGAGCAGTTTACAATAAATGTCAAATATCTATAAATCATGTGTGTACCTTGTGACAGAGAAGTGTAAATGTACTGGAATTTCTTTTTTATCTATCAGCTCAAAGAAGTGCATGCTAAATTAAAGAAATTTACTTCTTGCTGTGGAAAGAATATGGAAATTGAGCTTTGGCAGTTAAGGATTACTCCTACTTAGATGTGGTTGTCCTTTATAGATAAGCATTAAAATTGATTTACCAGCTATATCTACAGTGAAGCCTGTACATGTGTAAGGTGTCAGCACTGACTTGTGTGAATCTGTATGTATGAAGCCTGTGTAAGGAGTCAGCACTGACTTGTGTGAATCTGTAGGAAGCCTGTGTAAGGAGTCAGCACTGACTTGTGTGAATCTGTAGGAAGCAGACACATCTGGCAGGCTTCAGTAACCAAAAGACCTAGCAATCAGTTCCTTCATGTAGGCAGAGGAATCAGATGAAATGTTTGTTAGGTCAATCACAGATGAGAAAGTAAAGACAGTTTGTAGTAATGACATTGATAGGCTCTACTGATTTTACTTGATTTTAATCACTTTAAGAGAGATTGACAAATTTACTCATTGTTATTGGAATTGGTTTCTGATGTAAAAGTAGTGCATATGAGCATTAATACAGTATAGCTCTGAAATTCTAGTAAATTGACAGTTGTCAGATGGCATGTTTACTTAATGATGGATAACGTTATAATTATCTCCCCTGTTCACTTACCTATTATAGATCATTTTATAATTTCCTCCCTTGTTGACTTAGGTATGAATGATGTTGTAATTGTCTCCCTTGTTGACTTAGGTGTGAATGTTGTAATTGTCTCCTTGTTGTTTTATGTATGAATGATGTTGTAATTGTCTCCCTTGTTGACTTAGGTGTGAATAGTTGTAATTGTCTTCCTTGTTGACTTAGGTATGAATGATGTTGTAATTGTCTCCCTTGTTGACTTAGGTGTGAATAGTTGTAATTGTCTTCCTTGTTGACTTGTGTGAATAAGTTGTAATTGTCTCCCTTGTTGACTTAGGTGTGATAGTTGTAATTGTCTTCCTGTTGTTTTATGTATGAATGATGTTGTAGTTGTCTCCCTTGTTGACTTTAGTGTGAATAATGTTTTAATTATCTCCCTTGTTGTCTATGTATGAATTATGTTATAATTGTCTCCCTTGTTGGCTTAGGTATGGAATAGTTGTAATTGTCTCCCTTGCTACCTTATGTATGAATGATGTAATAATGGTCTCCCTTGCTGGCTTTCCCTGAATGATGTTTAATTATATTCCTTGTTAGTGTATAATTTATGTTGTAATTGTCTCCCTTGTTGACTTCCCTACAAACAATGTTGTAATTATTCCCATGTTTCATAGGACATGTATGGTTTACTGTTGTAATTATCTCCCCCTGCTGCTTAGGACTTATGTATGAATAATGTTGTTATTATCTCCCATTGACTTACCTATGGATATGCTGTACTTATCTCCCCTGTTGGCTTCCTATGGATAATGTTGTAATTATCTCCCCTGTTGACTAACCTATGGATAATGATGTAATTATCTCCCCTGTTACCTAACCTACTGATCATGCTGTAATTATCTCCCTGTTGATTTTGCTGTAATTATCTCCCTGTTGCTATGGATATGCTGTAATTATTTTCTCCCTCTTTGACTTACCTATGGATAATGCTGTAATTATCTTCTCTGTTGACATACCTATGGATTTGCTGTAATTATCTCCCTGTTGACTTACCTATGGATAATGCTGTAATTATCTCCCCTGTTGACATATCTATGGATAATGCTGTAATTATTTCCCCTGTTGACCTATCTATGGATGATGCTGTAATTATCTCCCCTGTTGACATATCTATGGATGATGCTGTATTTATCTCCTCTGTTGACATATCTATGGATGATGCTGTAATTATCTCCCCTGTTGACCTATCTAAGGATGATGCTGTATTTATCTCCTCTGTTGACATATCTATGGATGATGCTGTAATTATCTCCCCTGTTGACATATCTATGGATGATGCTGTAATTATCTCCCCTGTTGACCTATCTAAGGATGATGCTGTATTTATCTCCTCTGTTGACATATCTATGGTTAACGTTGTAATTATCTACCCTATTGACTTACCTATGGATAATGCTGTAATTATCTCCCCTGTTGACTTACCTATGGATAATGCTGTAATTATCTCCCCTGTTGACATATCTATGGTTAACGTTGTAATTATCTACCCTATTGACTTACCTTTGGATAATGCTGTAATTATCTCCCCTATAGACTTACCTATGGATAATGTTGTAAGTTTGTAGATAATCCAAGGCCAAGGCTAATTCACATATGTACAGTTTTACATGGGATTCGTCAAAATGCACTTCCTGTTGTATATGATAGCGGAGGTCACCCCCGAGTAAAAGATCTACAACAACAAACATGTCCTCCTCGTCCTGGAACGTGAACCATAAGTTGACGAGGAAGGGGTGGTCTAATGCCATTAGTATTTCCACCTCCCGGAACACATTCCTCACTGCGTCCTTCTTTATACACATGGACTTGTTCATATACTTCATCGCATACATCTTCTTACTGTCTTTTTTCTGCACAATGCACACCTGCAAAAATCATATCGTTTACCCTTTTTATTCAGGTGTAATCTTAATTTTGGGATAAGAATAAGTTTAATTTCTGAAAAGTTTGGTATCAAGCCTTTTGTTTTACAACATTTTGCACACCATGGCTGAATAATATATAGATTTTAAATGGTAACTATGATGGCACAATAACCATTATTCTTATAACAATGCTCGTTATTGACAAATTACAGAAATTTAGTTCATTAAACAGGATGTTTTGGGTATAATTGACACACTTATGTACTAAAAACAGTCTATTATGTATATACATGTATTTTTCATACACTTTATACCAGGTTTATGGCAAACAATCTATATCACATATCATAAGTAAATGAGTGACAATTAATAATTTCATTATATTTAGCCTTTTCATTGGTTTAACAATCCTATCATATATGTCAGCCGATGGAGGAGAGCCTTTAGACTCCAGGGAACAAAAAATTTTCGTTATTGTTTTTTAAATTTTATCATCATCCTTTTTTAACAGCCTAGGCTGTTTAAAGAGAGCGGTGGTGCATGTGACAAAAAATTACAGACCGATCACAACCGGAAGGTGTAGGAGTAGTGGAAGAAGTCTGTTGAGACACATTCAGACTGTTGTTAAGTGTATATCGCTGTGACACATGTTGATCTCATTATCCACTTGGCCACTGCATTCAAGTCACCAAGTGGTTTAAATATGGAAACAGTAGCCCTCCAACTTAATGTGAGTTTGATAGCTGTTACAAAGTTTGGTGGTTTTTCCACATGTTTTCTATATACTTTGGCTTTTCTCCACTAATAAACCTAGCATGTTATAATTGTCCTTATACAAAAGTAGTGGACAGTAGGACATACCACCAACCACATAGTGGAATATCAGATGTACCTAGAGATACAAGGGTTACAGAATACCAGACACCTAACAGAAATGTAGATGTCTTGGATCCAAAGTGAATAATTTGGCACAAATGGAGATTCCGTGATGCTTATTAATCCAGGTCAGGGGATGCTGAGGACCATCATCTCCATCCTTATTGCACTCTCCAGACATAATCTCTATAGTGATTGAGAACAAACGTGATTAGCTGTCCATTCTGTCGCCCTTTAGGCCAGTCTCCAATTCTTCATCATTCTAGCCAACGTAACATTTACAGTCTCAATCCTATATCTAAATGAAGTCAAGCTTTCAAATTAGACTGCAGGCTCCAGATAAGGTCTCATTTCTATTCAGTGTTAAATAACAGGTAATATATATCATAGGTTTCTCAAACTACAAGATCACAATGTAATATGATTATCACAACTTATTTTTCAAAGAATGACATTTTACAACTTTCCCCCGAATAATTTCATTTTTGAGAAATGAAGGACAATAATATCTCTATAACCATGCATGCAGTATAGTAAGCAGTCTTTAGTGGTGATTGGTGAGAAAAACACCCTATAACAGCTATGGGGCAGTCTCCCTTGTACACAACATTAGCTGTGTGTGTGTTTTGGTAGGCTGCCGTATACTTGTGTTATGTCTCCTTGTAATAAGTGGATCTCTTTCCCCAATATTATAGTGCTATCTCACTGAAGCATGTCTCAAAGACACAAAACAACACACCGGGTCACCCCACCCAATCATAATTGACAACATTAACAGAAAAACCTTTTGCCCCACTCCCTTTATGCTGAGCACTACATAAGAAGAAGCAGGAATTACCACTTTTAAAAACTTGCAGTGATAGTATTCTGCACACAAGAATCTATGCAGTGTTATATCTCATTATGTATTGTTGTTTTGACATATATGACTATGTGCTGTTGTAAGGTTATATATTTAGAGACTATGGTAAACGCTGGTAAAAATAAACCTATTGAGAAGACGGCAACCACAAACATTACATGCCTGTGTACCGTACAGGTTTTTAAAAGCATCCATCCTGATTATAAACAAAATGAAGTATTTCATCTTCGTTATCAAAACAATGAAAGTGCATGCATGGAAGACAGTTTGGATGCTCATTAAAACAAATGGAGGAGAAAGCCATCCAAATGTGTGAAGCGTTAATATATTCCAGGGCGTTTAAGCCAGTTAACAAATCTTTTTGTAACTAAATTTAGATTCGAAACACGACATCGATCATTTTCGAGCCCATTATTCAAGCCTAAACCTTGAATGTATTCCTAAACAGTGACACTGTCTAATACAAGGCATTCAGTACTCAGTTAACTGCATGGCCATTGATTATGATGCTGATCTAGCTTGACAGTCTGTACATGTATTTGGTAAAACCAAGTGAAAGTATGATTGATGCGAGATGGGAGTCTTTTATCACAGAGCTCCTACTGTACAGGGGATATCCACATGTCACACTGCAATAGATCTATACAATAACATACAGAGATAAACATCATCAAAATCTGAGAGCCAACATTATTTTTAACATCATCAAAATCTGAGGGCAAACCTTATCTTTAGCTGTTCCCAATATACTTGCATTTTCATATGAAACTATCCCTTGCTTGACTGAGCAAATTATTATACTAAATTGAATACAACTGAACAGCGTCCATGAAAAGACCCCTTTTTAAAATGACCTTGAATTTCAAAATTGTAATTTTTCTAGCGAACGTTATTTGAGAGACAGTTGTTCATGTAATGTAACAACAGACTTTTAACAATTGAGGAAGTCCAACACACCATTTAAAGGGTGTTAGCATGTCCTTGATGTTAAATGAAGCAATTCCTACTAATTTGATAACACCCATAGTCTATTAATTTATCTGTTCATTAGGATTTCGCTCCTGCTGTTTTAATTCCAAGTTAGTATCAGGACAAGTAAATTCAATTACACAACATCAGGATCAATGTGCTATTCACCACGGGATCACTGTTAATAGTTCGGGTTCCTGTTAAATCACTGACTACCGTATAGACAGGTATTTTCGCAGGTAAAATGTTTCGCGAAATTGTCTTAAAACAGGAACACTTCATTTTTACGAATCAAAATTTTGTGTGCTGGCTAAAGTGTATATATGTGATTTACCCATATGCATTACTTATCATTTAATGGATTCAATTTTTGTGACAACAATTAATTTCTTTGAAATATCATCCCTGCGAAACTTGCCAGCTAGTATTAACGATACCAGCCAGGTATTCTGCATTTGGACATTGCAGAGTTATCTGCCCCTGCATGTAGGTATCATTTGTGACATCATGTGTTTGTGAGCATAACATCCTACTTCAGAGAAAACAATGTGAGTTTTAACACAACATTCAAAACTCACAAAATATATGATAATATCATAATGGATACAATACCCGCAAGGGAAGTAACTCTGCAATATGTAAATATGGAACTCTGTACAGACCATGTTATATTACCAGTAGATATGTAATGGCCTGTTCTTCTGATTACGTCCAAACCTGATAGTTTGTCTTATGTTTTATAATTTACCTAAAAATATTTTTGGGTACTTTATTTAGTGGTCTGTCAAGGTCTTTTGTAGCTAGAAATATTTGTGGTTGGTGTACGGTACAAATTAATTATAACCCAAAGGATATCTGTTGTATTTAAATTTGTGGTTCAACTGCATCAAAGAAAACAACAAGGGGTTCTACACAACAAACATCACGTCTTATAGAGTGCATTATAGACATTTCTGGATCTGAAGAAAACCATGCAGAGACCTAGCTGAGAAGAATCACCAACCTACAGTCAGTATGTGACCTGTAGAATTTTAATCCCCTTAAACACTATTTATTAAAGGTGGAAGACTAGATGTAGATTGACAAACCAAACCAAGTTCTATTCACAGCTTCACTATGGGGAATCTTTTTGTAACTAAATTTAGATTCGAAACACGACATCGATCATTTTCGAGCCCATTATTCAAGCCTAAACCTTGAATGTATTCCTAAACAGTGACACTGTCTAATACAAGGCATTCAGTACTCAGTTAACTGCATGGCCATTGATTATGAAGCTGATCTAGCTTGACAGTCTGTACATGTATTTGGTAAAACCAAGTGAAAGTATGATGGATGCGAGATGGGAGTCTTTTATCACAGAGCTCCTACTGTACAGGGGATGTCCACATGTCACACTGCAACAGATCTATACAATAACATACAGAGATAAACATCATCAAAATCTGAGAGCCAACATTATCTTTAACATCATAAAAATCTGAGGGCAAACCTTATCATAGCTGTTCCCAATATACTTGCATTTTCATATGAAACTATCCCTTGCTTGACTGAGCAAATTATTATACTAAATTGAATACAACTGAACAGCGTCCATGAAAAGACCCCTTTTTAAAATGACCTTGAATTTCAAAATTGTAATTTTTCTAGCGAACGTTATTTGAGAGACAGTTGTTCATGTAATGTAACAACAGACTTTTAACAATTGAGGAAGTCCAACACACCATTTAAAGGGTGTTAGCATGTCCTTGATGTTAAATGAAGCAATTCCTACTAATTTGATAACACCCATAGTCTATTAATTTATCTGTTCATTAGGATTTCGCTCCTGCTGTTTTAATTCCAAGTTAGTATCAGGACAAGTAAATTCAATTACACAACATCAGGATCAATGTGCTATTCACCACGGGATCACTGTTAATAGTTCGGGTTCCTGTTAAATCACTGACTACCGTATAGACAGGTATTTTCGCAGGTAAAATGTTTCGCGAAATTGTCTTAAAACAGGAACACTTCATTTTTACGAATCAAAATTTTGTGTGCTGGCTAAAGTGTATATATGTGATTTACCCATATGCATTACTTATCATTTAATGGATTCAATTTTTGTGACAACAATTAATTTCTTTGAAATATCATCCCTGCGAAACTTGCCAGCTAGTATTAACGATACCAGCCAGGTATTCTGCATTTGGACATTGCAGAGTTATCTGCCCCTGCATGTAGGTATCATTTGTGACATCATGTGTTTGTGAACATAACATCCTACTTCAGAGAAAACAATGTGAGTTTTAACACAACATTCAAAACTCACAAAATATATGATAATATCATAATGGATACAATACCCGCAAGGGAAGTAACTCTGCAATATGTAAATATGGAATTCTGTACAGACCATGTTATATTACCAGTAGATATGTATTATGGCCTGTTCTTCTGATTACGTCCAAACCTGATAGTTTGTCTTATGTTTTATAATTTACCTAAAAATATTTTTGGGTACTTTATTTAGTGGTCTGTCAAGGTCTTTTGTAGCTAGAAATATTTGTGGTTGGTGTACGGTACAAATTAATTATAACCCAAAGGATATCTGTTGTATTTAAATTTGTGGTTCAACTGCATCAAAGAAAACAACAAGGGGTTCTACACAACAAACATCACGTCTTATAGAGTGCATTATAGACATTTCTGGATCTGAAGAAAACCATGCAGAGACCTAGCTGAGAAGAATCACCAACCTACAGTCAGTATGTGACCTGTAGAATTTTAATCCCCTTAAACACTATTTATTAAAGGTGGAAGACTAGATGTAGATTGACAAACCAAACCAAGTTCTATTCACAGCTTCACTATGGGGATGGAAACTTGATCAGAATGAAAATTTAATTGACTATTAGTTAAAATAATATCTATTTGCAGAAATAAACTGTCAATCTACTTTGAATGTAAACTTATTTACACACTATAGAATGTAAGCAGTCAAGGGTTTTAAATACCTCTGCCTATGATGATGAGTGAAACTATTTTGATAGCTCTAGCTGAACAAACTGATTATATCTAACATGGATGGATTACTTGGTATCTTAAATCTAATACAGGACTTTCCAGTGAATTTCAGCTATATGTTGCTGGAAAATTTAAAAGTATCTAAATGTCATGAGTTCCACATCATAATAGGTCTTTTTTTTGTCTCGAGAGAAAACCATGAACTAACACATTTCATTACTGAGTGCGACAGTGTCCTTGAAGGTTGTGTAATATAACGGCAGCTAAATGGATGTTCATTAAGCGAGACACATTTACTCCTTAAGTTTGTACCACAAAATAATGATCCAATCATAAAACTATGCATTACAACCTAACACGTCCACAATAGATTTATTAGAAAAAGAACTTAAATATTTACAACCCTGAGTTTCATTAGACATTAAGATTCATTATAACAATTATTTCAGCAATTTATATTTTTCATAACAGAGTCACTACGGGTTAGGAGCAGGTCCACAGAGTATAAACTGTGAAAGGAGCGACTCAGTGTAGTATGTACATTAGTATTAAATACTCTCTGTCACTTAGCTGGCGTACGTGGCATGCTGGTTTGGCTCAGTCAAGAGCCACTTTTTATCCTGTAGAAGTCCAGTGTTCGATTCCTGGCCCCAAGATCATGAAATGGTCTTTAGTCTAACACACTCTTAAGTTTAGACTTAGCCAATCAAAAATAGTGTTACAAAAAGTGACATTATTTCTAATTGGCTAAGCAAAAACTTAAGTCTAAGATTGTTTCGTGATCTAGGAGCCTGTTCGGAGCACTCGACAGGTCCTATATGCATTCTTCTCTGATCTTTTACACAATGTTAACGGCCGAGTGGATAAGGAGTTTTCTCTGATCTTTTACACAATGTTAACGGCTGAGTGGATAAGGAGTTTTCTCTGATCTTTTACACAATGTTAACGGCTGAGTGGATAAGGAGTTTTCTAAGAGAAGTTCTCAGCAGAATTCAAATACATTATCTTCCCTAGTTTGAATCAGACATGCCATAGTGAAAAAAATTACCAAATTTTTGTGATAGACTGGTGGCTAGTCTGCCTTTGTATCCCTGACTAGCCAGTCCAATCCTAGAACATACTGTGAAATCATTTACATTCGTTGGGCTAAATTTTCGTGGATTCTGAAATTTAACAATTTCGTTGGCATTTAAATTCATGGACCTTACACATTACCGTTAGAATACACAGTCGACACATGCACTGTCACCTGTACTGTGTGATCGCTCAAGCGGAACTAAGCTCTACCACACAGCACAGTTACAATCACAATCTAGAGTCTGTACTCAGCTAGTGTTTTTACAGATGTGTCCAACAAACAATTATTGTGTCACATTGATAGATTCATGTTACCCAATCAGTTATTTGTTGGTAAATGTGGATGAAGTCTATGAAATTCTGAAAACTATCTTTGTTTGAACAATATTTTCCAACTTTGAACTTGTCATTCTTGACCCCAAAATAGACCTTATGCAGTGAGGTATTAATCATCCTACAATGTATGAACACATAACCTTACACGACATTGGTATAGGTATATATATTTTCGTGGGGATGTAAATTCGTTGATTTTGGTCAAAAAACGAAATCCACGAAAATTAACCCCCCCACAAAAGTTAATGATTTCACAGTAACCAATATCATACGTAACTTAAACCTTTACTTGACCCCCCCCCCCTCCTTCCCCTCCTTCCCCTCCGACCCTTGAATGATATGAAGGATCACAAATAGTGGTCACAAAATGTTGTTAAACCCTCGGCAATCATGGGGTACGTTTTACAACATTTTGTGACCCTCGAAGAGAATTTCCCTATCCTTCATATCCACATATGAAAGAGTTGTTTTTCTCTCATACCTCAAAGTTTTATTGCAATTTTATTACTATGATTTTCCGCCATTTTGAAATCAATTCGAAAGAAAGCGGGACTTCAAGTCAATTCTCCATGCATGAAAATTGAGTGATATTTTCAAATCAATTCCTGTTGTTTCTATCTTTCAAAGAAAATCGAGCACAGCTTCTGAAAAATATTGTTAAAATTTTACCCAAAAAATAGTTAATTTGTTTAACGCTGTGACCTCATGAGGCTTTATTACATGGGTAGCCATGCAATACAGTGTCAGGCGACATGTGTATATTGCCCTAGACCAGCCAGTATTACACGTGTAGGTATGAGAGAATATAAGACTCTTTCATATGTAGATATGAAGGATAGGGATATTCTACCCGAGGGTCACAAAATGTAGTAAAACACAAGGCTTGCAGAGATTTTGCAACATTTTGTGATCCTGAGGGTAGAATATCCCTATCCTTAATATCCACTTATGAGAGAGTATTTTTCTTTCATACATCGATGTTTTATTGTAATTTTACAGCTATAATATCCCGCTATTTTGAAATAAATTCGAAAAAAAACCTCAACAAGTCAATTTTCCATACATGAAGTTTAACGTGATATTTTGAATACATTTTCCGTTGTTTGCATCTTCTTTAGCAAAACTAGGCAAGTTTGTGAAAAAATATTGTTATATTTTGCCAAGGAAATTGTAATTTTGTTTACGCCATGATGTCGCAAGGCTTTATTGCATGGGTAGCCATACAATACAGCGTCAGGCGACATGAACGTATTGCCATAGAACAGCAAGTATTACACGTGTGGGTATGAGAGAATATCATTTACAACCTGATTCCCATTAGGTGTCAGCACTCATTATAATGATTATTTCAGATCAGTATGTTTCAATACAGAGTTAGCGTATGTTAGGAGAGGGAGAGAGCAGCAATAGTAGAATTCTAATTTCAAACCATTATCTGTAAATAAAAACACCCTTATGATCATGATCATAATGAATACTTTGATTGCTCTACTGCATTTTAGTTAGCTGGGTGAGATCTAAATAGAAAGATCAAACAATAAATCCCTCTTACCTTTCCAAAACTTCCTTTTCCAATGGCTCTCAGAATTTGAAAATGGTCGAAGTTAACTGAAAGTACACAAAAAATCATTATGGTAACTACAGTGTACATATTTTTTATACCTCTCTATGAAGTAAATATTTATCAAAGGCAAATAAACTTGACTTAAAGATGCTCCACCGCCGACAAATGGTATTTTTTCACTATCAAAAACAAAAGCAGGCGATTTTATATTTTTATTCAGTTACAAAATATACTTACTTTACACCACTACCACCATGGAAAAGTTTGAGCTTCTAATTGTTTCTTCAAGTTAAAAATATGAAAAATAATTAATTGCATCCCGGCAAAATTCCTTGGCACTTATATCCTATATGGAATGAGGTACTGATTGCCCATGCACCTAAGGCAAAATAAATTATTTTGTAAAATTTTTTGTGCTAATTAGACATATATATGCACAATTAAACACCAATCATTGTTCATATAATGAATATCATTTATGAGTTGTCAGCGGTGGAGCATCTTTAAGGGATCAACACCATAAAGAGATGTTTTATCATAAGGTTTGTTATATCTTTTTCCCTTCTATTGATAATTACAAGTTACCATTATAATGAGACTGTTAAATAAAACCTTTGCTGGCTTTACATGACTGTAGTACTTTTATCATTTGGCATTCATGAGCATATAGATGTCAACTGACAAAGACAAATTCAATGAAGTACTCTACATGGTTTATGATTATTGTCCTTTTCCACTTAAATTATTTATTTCAAAGAGTTTTACATTAATATTCAGGTATCATGATATAAGTAGTGCAGAAATCTCACACAGCAAAGTTCCATACCCTTGGCATACACATATAACTCAATCTTTAAGAAAAAGTATGATGACCGACTTATGATACATTAACTTTTACCCTCTGCTTGCTTCCTCTGGTCTATTTAAATGTACATAGCTGCTGAAGCGGTAAATAAGTTCATAACAAATTCTGATTTTATCCCTCATTAATTACAACACCCATAGATTTCCTGTCAGCACTGAGGCTAACGTCCAGCTCATCAACTCCGGTGTGACCTTGGAAAGTCATTGATTGGTCAAAGGAGACAAAAATGGTTCTTAATGAAATATCTGTATGAAGGTGATGTTACTTCGGCAGTGTGAAGGTGATGTTACTTCGGCAGTGTGACGGTGATGTTACTTCGGCAGTGTGAAGGTGATGTTACTTCGGCAGTGTGAAGGTGATGTTACTTCGGCAGTGTGAAGGTGATGTTACTTCGGCAGTGTGAAGGTGATGTTACTTCGGCAGTGTGAAGGTGATGTTACTTCGGCAGTGTGAAGGTGATGTTACTTCGGCAGTGTGAAGGTGATGTTACTTCGGCAGTGTGATGTTACTTCGGCAGTGTGATGTTACTTCGGCAGTGTGAAGGTGATGTTACTTCGGCAGTGTGAAGGTGATGTTACTTCGGCAGTGTGAAGGTGATGTTACTTCGGCAGTGTGAAGGTGATGTTACTTCGGCAGTGTGAAGGTGATGTTACTTCGGCAGTGTGAAGGTGATGTTACTTCGGCAGTGTGATGAAGGTGATGTTACTTCGCGTGTGCAGGTGATTTACTTCGCAGTGTGAAGGTGATGTTACTTCGGCAGTGTGAAGGTGATGTTACTTCGGCAGTGTGAAGGTGATGTTACTTCGGCAGTGTGAAGGTGATGTTACTTCGGCAGTGTGAAGGTGATGTTACTTCGGCAGTGTGAAGGTGATGTTACTTCAGCAGTGTGAAGGTGATGTTACTTCGGCAGTGTGAAGGTGATGTTACTTCGGCAGTGTGAAGGTGATGTTACTTCGGCAGTGTGAAGGTGATGTTACTTCGGCAGTGTGAAGGTGATGTTACTTCGGCAGTGTGAAGGTGATGTTACTTCGGCAGTGTGAAGGTGATGTTACTTGGGCAGTGTGAAGGTGATGTTACTTCGGCAGTGTGAAGGTGATGTTACTTCGGCAGTGTGATGTTACTTCGGCAGTGTGAAGGTGATGTTACTTCGGCAGTGTGAAGGTGATGTTACTTCGGCAGTGTGAAGGTGATGTTACTTCGGCAGTGTGAAGGTGATGTTACTTCGGCAGTGTGAAGGTGATGTTACTTCGGCAGTGTGAAGGTGATGTTACTTCGGCAGTGTGATGTTACTTCGGAAGGTGATGTTACTTCGGCGGCAGTGTGAAGGTGATGTTACTTCGGCAGTGTGAAGGTGATGTTACTTCGGCAGTGTGAAGGTGATGTTACTTCGGCAGTGTGAAGGTGATGTTACTTCGGCAGTGTGAAGGTGATGTTACTTCGGCAGTGTGAAGGTGATTACTGATGTGATGTTACTTCGGCAGTGTGAAGGTGATGTTACTTCGGCAGTGTGAAGGTGATGTTACTTCGGCAGTGTGAAGGTGATGTTACTTTGGCAGTGTGAAGGTGATGTTACTTCGGCAGTGTGATGTTACTTCGGCAGTGTGATGTTACTTCGGCAGTGTGAAGGTGATGTTACTTCGGCAGTGTGAAGGTGATGTTACTT